>NC_050578.1:166327135-166450034 GCF_011100635.1 Trichosurus vulpecula
TTTTTTTTTTTGGCCATTTCATATTTTACAATTGCTCGAAACATAATATTAGGAACTGATATACTCCATGGTGGTGTTGTCAAGCACTAAGGCACTGTACAAATGAGAGCTCCATTACTGCTATTACTAATAGTGAGGAGAACAACACGGAGACAGCAAGATCACAGAATCACAAAATGCTGAAAGCAGAATGAACCTTACGAATCATGTAGTTGAACCTCTAATTTTCTAGGAATCAAGTGACTTTTCCACGGTCATAGAACTAGTGATGGACAGAGCCAGGATTCAAATGAAGGTCTTCTAACTTCAAGTTCAATATTCTTTCCAACATATATATTGCTCATAAATATTCTACACATATCCTGCTATTTTTACAGCTCATTTTTAGACCTGCTAAACAAGAAAAATCTCCCTCAACATATGCATACAAATGAGGTGATAAAAAGGATGTTTACTTGCTGGGCTATATAAGGGACAGACACTGGTAAAGGAAACAGAATTTAATATCTGTAATGAGAGTGCCAGCTAAGGAATTCAGCCCCAGAATACTGACCCTGGGATGGGAAAGCCAGTTAAATTAACTTTGAACAAAAAGAGCTTTGAATGTCATGATAGAAATGATTAGAGGGCCAGAATTTAAACATAAAAACAAATCTTCGCTTTGGATTAAAAAATTCAAAATGTAGGCAGTTTTTTTTTTTAAATCAGCCTTTTTTTTTTTTACATATTCTACTGGTTCTTTTTCCCTCCTTACTGACCTTGTAACAGCCCAATCCCTATAGTATACTTGAAGTCTACAAGTCTTTTACATTGATCACATGAAAAAAGCCAAAATACATTTCTTTTCATCTCTCTTAATAGTGAACGAGAAAAGACTGCATTATTTATTTGAGCCTTACAATGAGGTAGCTATTATAGGTATTACTGACTTCATTTTACAGATGAATAAAAATGGAGATACTGAGTTATGTCCCTATTTTCACATGACTATTAGGAGTCAGAGGTGGGATTTAAAGCCAGGTCTAAAGAGCTTGGGCTTTGTTAAGCTATGGGTAATTACTGTGAGGCAACACGCTGTTGTAGAAAGAGGGTTGGTGATTCTGGATGAGACAATCTCAATCAAACCCCAGCCTTTTCACTTATTTCTTCTGTGACCTCACAGAAATCATTTAACATCCATCAACCTCAGGTGCCTCAGGTACCTCACCCAGAAAACAAGAGGGTTGGTCTAGATCTCTTAGGACCCTCCAGCTCTCCTCTCTAACATTAGGATATAGATAAGATAGACAAGATGAAATTAGTGTTTGGGCGAGCCAGGCTAGCTTCACAATTAGTTCCAGATCCACCTCTGCATATATACGCTGTAAACTGCAGCCTCATTGCCCTCATCCACAGTACTTCTCTCCTCTTGCAGTCTTCTAAATAAAAGTCCAGCTAGGGGACTGCCTTGGGACAGTGGAAGTTAAAATTCAATCTGAGCTTTGCTCATGGCAACTATCCCTGGTGCTAAATTCCCACCTGATATTGAGGATTCCCTTACACTGCCTGCTCCAGCTGTCCACTGATGAGGGAATGGATGAATAAATTGTGGTACGTGACAGAATATTTTATTTACATAGAAGTACAGAAAAGCATGGGAAATCTTAAGGCAACTGAAGCAAGATGAAGTAACCAGAAGCAGAAAACCAATTATACACAGTGCTTAAATCAATATAAATAGAAAGAGCAATAACAACCAAAGAATCCAAACTGAATGCTGGGAGAGTACAACAAGCTTAGCATCAAAAGAGAAACAGAAGAAAGGTGCCTCTCCCTGCGCCCCCTCGCCGTCTCTGAACAAGAAGCTTAGAGAACTGTGGGTGTAAAACGCCAATTATAATAGACTCGGTCTATACGTAGGTTCGTTGTGCCAAGCTATTTTACTAGATCTCTTTGGATGGTTCTTTGGAAAGTGGTGGAGAAAGAGATTCACTGGGAAATGTAGGCGATGTCAAAACTAAAGGTACCAATGAAAATTTATCTTAAAACATTAAAAGCAGCGATCTAGACATGAGATAGTTCCTCCTTTAGCTCTTTGGATGGTTTTGTGGTTTGTTTTTACCTCAATATGTACAGATGGTTTTTTTCTTTTTGTTCTTTTATTCTCTGTTATATAGGCAGTCATGAAATCTAGTCAAGTCAATGAGCATTTATTAAGTGCTTATTATGTACCAGGCTAACTCTGGGGATATAAAGAGAGGCAAAATTAATTCCTGCCTTCAAAGAGCTCACATTCTCCTCTCACTATGCACAAATAAAATACAGATACAGATATATGGTAAGTTGCAGGTAATCTCTGAGGGAAAACACTAGCATTAAGGAAGATTATATAGGATGACTCTAGGAAGGAAAGAAGGAAGAGATACATTGAAATACGTAGGTAATGTAAAAACAAAAAATTTCAATGAAAACATATTCTTAAAATAAAGGGTGAACTTGGAAAGAGCTGAAAGCTTTGAGCCTAGTTGGCAGGTAGCTGGGAAATTACTTTCATACTAACAAGGAGTTTCCAAAGGATAATGAAGAAGCAGCAGTTGCTACGGCACTAAATGTAAGCTTTATCCTTTCTTGAATTCCTTCTGTTTCTATAACGTTTCGGGACAGTCTGTGCCTAGAGGATAAGAAAGTCAGCCAGAGGTCTCTCAATTTTCTCCCAACCCCTCCCCTTACCCAAACCCCCACCATCCCACTTACAGGAGCTTACAGGAAAGCAAACATGACAGATGAAGCCTCCTTCGATAGGATAGGTAACTAGAGAAAATATCTTCTCTCCTTTTAAAACCCAAAAGGTACCAGGGGAGGGAAAGACGGGAGTGGGGCAAAGACAAGAAACAGTGATCTTCCATCACAAGATGGAATAAAGAATGTAAAATTCTCCCCTTGGTGAAATATATATATAAACCCCTGCAAAGAGACTAGAACTTCACTGGGCTTGAGTATACCCACGTGCCCTTCCCTTGGTCTGGGTCACTATAGAAAGATGCTGCGTTGAGGAACACCAAAGGCCTTTAGGCCATTATAGGGAGGAAGGGTAGAAGAGTGGGGAAACAAGAACAAAGAATTGGAAAACCAAGTTTTTAGATAAGTATGAGAAGAGGCCTGGTACCTGTGTCTTCAGTATTCACACACACACACACACACACACATTTAATAACCACCCTAATTACAGTATGCCTTTTACTCATCATACAGACAGCTTTCAACTATCTGCATGGTTTCTGTTCCAAGAAAGCAAATAATGGACTGGCAGGGCAGGAGTTGCCCCAGGGAATGCCGGGCTTCAGAGCAAGTTGAATGGGATGGATGGAGGGCCCTGGAATGGCTACTTACATTAATATACACAGAAATCACACAAAAGTAAAGAAAGACCATGAGGGGTTTGAATGTCTTCTGTAAAATGCCCTGTTCCCTCCCCTCTACCCTCACTGCTTTTTTCCTTGTTTTAATGGCAGCAGAGTTCTTGGGCTCCCATTCCTCCTGGGCCTGAAGTACACCCACACAATAAATATTCAAGTTCAGAACTCAACAACCTATACTGGTGGGGGTGGCCTTGAGAGCTAAATTCATTTTTCCAGAAACCAAGAACTCCATGGTAATCATAAACAAAAAGCTTTCCTGTTTCTGAGAAAAACAACAAAACCCAGTAACTTTCAAAGATGCCTAAAAAAAAAAAAAACCCTTACAGACTAGCTTTTGTTGGGTTATGCATAAATTATCCCAAAACACATTGTAGGCACTTCCCTTAAAATTCTTGTGCTTGAAAACTACACTTCCAGCCCCTCTCTTTTCTTCTACTCCCTCCATTTTCATATCTTCCTTGTCTTTTAACTCCACTTTTAACTGGTTGTGTGCTTTGGGCAACTTCTCTTATTCTCAATTTTCTCATCTATAAGGTGAGGAAGGTACTCTAATTGCCCTTTTAAGAAATTCCTTCTAGCTCTATGAATCCATTCTAATTTCTGTTTACTCCAATGACTTACCTAAGCCAAGAATCTTCTCCCATTCGTACTAGGAGATCCCTTTCTAAACAACCTGATGGCAACTGCCACTTCTTCTGAAGAAGAGTCACCTGGGGGACCAAGCTGTAAAATGACTTGACAAAAGCATACAACTCAGTCTCACGGAATCATGTTTCAAGCTGGAAAGAATCTTAAAGGCCACTGAGTCCAACCCCATCAATTTAAAGAAGAGGAAACTGAGCCACAGAGAGGCAAAGTGCTTTCCCTAGGGTCACACAGATAGTAAGTGCCTAAGCTCAGTCTTGAACACAGTTCTTCCCAACTCAGAAGCCACATCCTATCCACTATGCCAAGCTGCCTTTCTGGAATTCACTTTTAAACTACCTGTGGGAATGAAATTGCTAGGAAAAACAAAATAATGTAAATAATATTTCAAAGAAGATGCCTAGCCTACTGACAATAAAACCTTTTAATGAGAGATAGCAGACTGAAGAAAGAGGGAGAAGGGGGAGAGGGAGGTGCAGATAGATAACACCCCTACCAAACCTGAACACTTTTAACAATACTTAAGCAATTTTTTTTTTAGAACTTAGAGGTTTCATATTACCCTTAGAGATTTCCTCAACAATGTTAGAAACAATTTTATATATGCATGTATCCACTTACATACAAATCAAATCATTCTTATTGATTCAATGAAAGATTCCCTCAGGAGGCTCTAACTCTAGCAGCCAACTTTGTAGGAACTGTTACTATTCAAAGTCTTAAAACTTAGATCTGAAATTTATAATTCTAACTTCTCCTTTATTTAGATTAGTCTTTCTCCAAAGTAGTCTGAACTAATGAGGTTTTCCTTGATTGCTACAGTGAATAGAAGGAAACAGTAGCATAGACGGCTACACTCAGTCCTGAGGGAGAGAAAGGTGGAAATGAAAACCGTCTGGGCCAGTAAGGATGTCTGTGGAAATCCCTCTACAAAAGGAGGAAACCTACTCTGGGAAGAAAGCAGGGTACTGGGAGCAAGGGCTTGGAATTCATAATGGAGTGTCTTTGGCTATGCCTAGATTTCAGAGTGAAAACCAAAAGGGAAAAGAACACTGCTGTGAGCATCTCCACTCCTGGAGTTCCCATTTGGGTCCTAGTCTTGATCTAGATAGAAGATGAAGCACCCCGTATTATGGTCATATCCATTCTAAAGGATGCTGGATTGGAGCAGATCAACTCCAATTTAGCTCATGTTTTTTAGTTCTACTGTACAGAAGGGCTTATGAAGCTTTATAAGATACTCTGCTACAGTACACCATCAAGAAAGAGTCCTTCACTTGAGACTAGTAAATTTCTTTTAAAAAACTCTTAACTACATTTCACTATCATATTTCCTCTATCTTCTTATGTATTTAAAAATATTATTCTGAGAAAGGGTCCTTGGGCTTCACCAGACAGCCAAAGGGGTCCATGATTTAAAAAAAAAAAGGGAAGAACTCCTACCCTAAAATCAACTGTAGATGAACCTAAAATTCTGATTCAGCAACCAAATCAGCCATTCCCCCAAGTCCTCTGAACAGTGAATGGCTCCTGGCCCTTCTTGCAATATACAAGGGTAGGGATTCCTAGTACTAGCAAAAATACAGTATGGTCTTCAGAAACAAAGAGGTAGGACAAATAACCATTTTCCAGGATATATTTCTTTTTGTCATTCTACATTCTCAAGGTGCCTAGGATCTAGAATTAACCCACTCAACAAGAATTTGCTCTTAACCGGGTAAAAGATGTAGCTATTAACACGTTCTCCATTATGAGAAACAGATTTTTAAGAACAGATGGGAAAGTCCCCAATATGCTGCTTTATTAAAAAAGGATATTTAATTTTTCATGGAAATTCTATGAATCATAGTTTGCATTTACATCACTGCAATAATAATAAAAAAATTACCCTTTACAGCTTGAGCCTTATCTTACTTGTTTCCAGATACAGAACACAACGGTGACCCCATTAGGGATCACTAGGAATAAGAATTTAAACCAATTCATTTTCAGCGCCTGGAGCTTTTTATTAAACAGCTTGGTCCTTCTGAAAGGCGATTCAGTAATTTAATCATTTTTCTCTGATGTTTCTCAGTTATGCATTTGTTCACTTGTGATGGACCCCTGAGTGTTCCAATTATGAGCTAATCAGAGTATAATAATAAAAACAACTCGTCACATGTCTAATGTGCCTTAAGGTTTATAAAGCCCTTCCCTTACAACAAACCTAAGAAGTAAGCAGTACAAGTATTATTATACCATTTAACAAACGAGAAGCTGGAGGATAAGGGAGGTTTGTTGACTAATTTGCCCCTGGTCACACATGGAGTAAAGCGCTGAGATTAGAATTACAACCTAAATCAGAATTTTTTCCAAGTTGTTTTATATCCTCAAAGTTCTTTTGCCTTCTGGGTAACAGCTTAACTCTATTCTGACTTTGAGCCATCCACAAGTATATTTTCTTCAACACTTACCTGTGATTTAACACACATTATTTTTATTTACTAGAGTGGGATGGGGAACCTGCAGCCTCGTGGCCACATGAATCCAAGGGCTGCACTTGAGGACCTAGAGGGCCACACGTGACCTGGAGGCCTCAAATTCTCCACCCCTAATTAGACAATAGAATGTAAGCTCCTAAGGGGTAGACCCTGTTTTTGCCTTTCTCTGTCACTCCAATGCTTATTAGCACAGTGCCTGCCTGGTACATAGTAGACCCTTAAATGTTTGTTAACTTGACTTGACTCCACTGGTGTCGATGGATGTAGTCCACAATGCATCAATATCCCAAGAGAATTTCCTTTCAATTCAATTCCACAAATATTTACTAAATGCCTACCATGAGCCGGGGCCAAGGATACAAAGGCAAGAAACTAAAAACAGTCCCTACTCACATGGAATTTACATCTTGGGGGAGGGAGAGGGGGATACAATATATAAACTGATAAATAGATAAAAGATCATCTAAGGAAGGATAAAACACTAAAGAACAGTCAGATCAGGAAAAGCATCAAAGCAGGCGGTAACTGAGATGGACCCTGAAGGGAGCTAAGGACTCACAAAGAAGGAATGCGTCCCAAGCAGGGGGGACAGCTTGTACAAAGACATGGAAGTCTGAAATTGCATGGGAACACGGAGTTCAGCGGTTTATTGGAACAGAGAGTCAATAGGTAAGCAGGAGCCAGAATGTAAGGGCTGTAAATGCCAGGGGGAGGAATCTGTATCTTAATCAAGAAGGAACTAGGAGCACTAGGGATTTTTGAGCAGAGGAATAACATGACAATCAGACATGTGCTTTAGGAAGATTATTTTGGCAGCTTTCCTGAATTGCTGTGGACAAAAAAAAAATCAACATCTGGTTGCCAAATTTTTGGTGATGAGCCTTTCCAAAATTAGCTAGACTGGTTCTCCAACAATACACGGTCCACGTTCAAAGACATTCCAGATCATTAGGGCTTGTCAAAGTTTGTGATCTGTTGGCTTCGCTTTTAAGACCCAGTGGAATGCTTCTATCCCTTCCAAGCTCAGCTCCAGTGCCACCTCCTACACGAAGACTTTCCTTCCTCCTCTTCTTACATCACTTGGTGTCTTCCCTCGCTACTTTGTCCTTCAGCTCGATCCTACATGAAAAGGAGATCCTTCTCTTCCTTCCCAACATAAACTGTGAACATTCTTCTGTCATCCCATTCCATCCTCATCTTCTCCAGAAGACCCCCTGTATCATCACCAGTCTTTTCACTAATCTTCAATCTACTGGCTACTTCCCTGCTGCCTATAAACATGCCATGTCCCCTCCATACTTTAAAAAAAAAGAAAAAGCAACTCATTGGATTTAACCATCCCCCATAATAATAATTCTACATATCTAAAGTCTTGGAAATACTCATCATTGGTGCCTCCACTTTCTGCCCTCTTCCCTGTCTTCTAAACCCCTACAATCTGACTTTATCATTCAGCTGAAACTACTCTCTCTAAAGTTACCAATGATGTCTTCATTTCCAAATTTGAATGACCTTTTCTCAGTCCTTACCCTTCTTGGCCTCTCTGGAGCCTTTCACAATGGTCAATTACCCTCTTCTGGGTTTACATACATGACACTCCTTTCTCCTGGTTCTCTACTTGTTTGACGACCCCTCAATCTCCCTTGCTGAATCTTCTTCTAAGTCATGCCCACTGACTATGGGCATCCACCAAGGTCCTGTCCTGGTTCTTCTTCTATACTAAGATGCTTGCTGAACTCAAGAGAAGCCTCAGTCTTACTGAGGTGGTCAGAGTGACCCACTTTATTAACAGCTATACACACTGCCACCAAGAAAACTTGCTTCACTGCCATTTTCTTAGCCACAGTATATACAATCCTGATCCACAAGTCATGCATGGAAAAATAAAAGAGGGGGAAAAACAATTGGCAAAAGAATATTGGAGACCGTTAATAATCTTACAGGCTTCTCATGAGTTCAATGAGCATCTCAATATATATGAGTCTCAGATGCATTTATTCAGTCCTGATCAATCTCCTGTGCCCCAGTCTTGCATCACCAACTGCCTTTTGGACGTCTCAAACTGAACACTCAAATGCAACATGTCCAAAACTGAACTCTTCCCAACCTTCCCATTACAGTTGAAAGCACCATTGCACATCCAGTTTCCCGAGCTCACAATCCAGATGTCATCATTTACTCCTCATTATACTCATCCTACGTATCCAATCTGTGGCCAAATCTGGTCTATTCTACCTTTGAAACATCACAATTTTATGTCACTTTCTTTCCACACACACAGATGACACCTTGGTCCAGGCCCTTATTGCCTCATGACTTTTTGTTGTTCAGTTGTTTCAGTCATGTCTGTGACCCCATCTGGGTTTTTCTTGGCAGAGTGATTTGCCATTTCCTCCTCCAGCTCATTTTACAGATGAGGAACTGAGGCAAACAGGGTTAAGTGACTTGCCCAGGGTTCTGACTTTAGGCTCAGCACTCTATCCACTGTGCCACCTAAGTCAGCTCTCTATCCACTGAACCATGCTGCTCTTATTTACTTTATTTAGTTATGGTCCTTCCCAGAAGTCACTTCGCTGTAAAAACTCACTAGGAGCCCAACACTGAAGGCTTCCCAAAACACACATGGGGGAATAACAGAAGAGGAAAAAAAAAAGCCAAGCAAAATGAGTCAAAAAGTCCTATTCCTCTGAGTTGGATAATCACCATTGCTGCTTTCTGAATCTTTTAGCTATTTCATCCAAAGCTGAGATCATTCCCTCTCTTAGAGTAGCCAAGTGCTCTTCACCCGTTGAACAAATGATTGACAGCAAGGAATTCAAGTTATATTCCAATCTACTCTGTTCTCTTTCATCATGAAAATGAACTGACACCAAACCTGAAAGTTTCTGACAATGAATCACTATTTTAAAGCAGTTACTCTTAATGCAATGAGGCTCAAGCCACAATCCTTCAAGGAAACTAGCTTTTAGTTAGATTTGAGCTCGTAATTCTTTTCCATGATTGTCCATTTGTAACACTATAAGCAGGCATGTGTAAATATCTCCAGATTAATTTTTTTTTCTGTATTACTAACCAAAGTAACTCCATGGAAACCAAGACCTTGACTAGATCACTCTAGGAATGACTGCCATCATGGCCAATATCAACAAATACTCAAATACGATTTAAAGGTCAGTGGCTGCCCCCTGTCCAAACACACATTCAGTTCAACTGCACAAACATTTATCAAACATCTATTATGGGCAAGGCACTATGCACAAAGACAAATAAATAACCAGGGAGGGGGGGTAAATCAGTCACTAGGCAAATTAAAAGTTAAGTAATATTTTACTATACTTTGAGGGGAAGAAACTGCTTTTGATATGCTGAATGAGCTTAAGTTGCAATTTTTTATTGCCAAAAATGTTCAGAATAGGTGCCTTTGACCCCTTCTCCCTTCTGTGTATAGGTATTATCTTCTAAGAGGATCTCATTTCAGAACAGCCTTGTGATAATCTTCCAAGCACATGCCAGTTCGGACAAATGGTCAGTAACTGTTTGGCCTCTTGCACACATACACAAATCTTAGGCTTAGCATACTCGCCTTACCATAAATTAATATAAAGCACATAAATTATGTGTTTTGATAAGATTATTCTCTTATCCCAGAAATGTAGTAAGCTTATTAGTAGATAGTCTATGATAATGGGTTACTGAACTTTGCTGACCAAAGAACTATGAATAATGCAGCTCTTTCAAAACTCAAGTCAGTGATCTACTCAGGGAACAAAAGATTATCAGTACTCAGA
Source organism: Trichosurus vulpecula (assembly GCF_011100635.1). Lineage (NCBI taxonomy): Eukaryota > Metazoa > Chordata > Mammalia > Diprotodontia > Phalangeridae > Trichosurus > Trichosurus vulpecula. The sequence continues at coordinate 166,337,447 of NC_050578.1, forward strand.
ACTAGGTCCAAATATAGACCATGGAAAAATGTCTTTCTGTGGACTGTGATACTAACCCCTGAGGGGAAGGAAGATTCGATATAAAGCAGGCCTAGAGACTACAAAGAAATTGTGGATTTACCCAATGGCAGATGGTTTCTAGGGATACCCAATTTTACGGCTTTAGGAATTTCAGTGTTTGTTGAGCTTGGTAAGGGCACAACAAGTATTAACTCTTTTACTGCTACTGTTAGTCTGAGAAGCTCAGCTACTGCCTTCAGTTAAACAAATGAGTCTAGACTTAGAAAACAGAAATATTACCTATTTTTAAAAAATACAATTAAAGAAAGCAAAAGGAAAAAGAATGGGGAAGAAAAGATAAAGACAAAGGAAAAGCTCATAGGCTTATGGATTGAGAGCTTGAAGGGACCTGGGATAATCTAATCCAACTCCATTTTACAAATGAGGAAAATCTAGGCTGAGAGAGGGTCCCACAGCATATTACACAGCTAGATACCAAACCCAGGCCCTCTGACTCAAGGTGTAGCACTCTGTTGAAGTCACCATGCTGTATCTTCTCCCTCCCCCTTCTCCAGAAAAGGGGAAAAGGAAAAGGAAAAAAATAAAAAAGGAAAGAGAAAATAACGGGGAAAGGAAAAGGGAGAAAAAAGAAATATCTGACCAAAATAAACCACTAAAAAGGAGTTCTTAGGTGAAAATGTGACTGGACATGTGACCAAGTCAAGTCCAAGTAAGTAAAACCTGGGGATACAAAGAAAGGTAAAAATGAAACAAAATAATCCCTACCTTCAAGATCTCCCAGGAAGATAACAGACCACCTGGCCCTTTGCTGCCTCTCCATTCTCCCCTCAGTATTCTCTAAGGACCAGCTATATAACAGTCCACTTGCTGTTCTTGGCATACAGCAAGCACCACAAGTTTGGGAAGATCAGCTACCGTCTTCAGTTAACTTAATTATTCTAGACTTTAAAGTATTATCTATCTTTTAAAAAGTACAATTAAAGAAAGCAAAAGGAAAGAAAGGGAGATTTCCTGCATCTGCTTTATACCTGCACTGCTTAGAATCCATGGCTTCCTCCAAGGCTCACAAGTGATATCTTCTGCAAGAGACCTTTCTTGCTCCTCACATCTGCCAGAGCCTACTTTCTAACACTACCTTCTATCTATTCTGTATGTACTTTTGAATGTACATATTGGCTCCCTAATTAGAATGTAAGCCCTTTGAGGTCAGGAACTGTTTCCCTAGCATTTAGCACAATGCCTAGAACACAGAATTGGGCTCAATAAATGCTTGTTGTTTGATTTATTAAAGGGGAAAACAAGCTGTACACTGTATAGATGGGCAGTTTCTTGTAGGATTCTTTTTTTCTGTTATATTTCCTATGTGGAAATGATACCTTTTATTTGGTATTTGTTAAGTTCAGAAACAAAATATATAAAAGACTGACTGATAGACTGTTGACTATTATAGAGCAATGATTACTATTAGCCCATGCATGTGTTAGGGATGCATTGGTATGAAGAGTTCATGAGGAAATACGCTCTAGCAACACAGGTCAGCACCATTTCTGCAACTTGATGAGAACCCTGGGAAGTTAGGGGACTTGCCCAGAGTCATGTAGCCAGTGTGTTCCACAGGGAGAACTTGCACCCAGACAGATCTTTCTGGCTTCAAAGACTCAAGTCTCTATGCCACATTAGCTATCTAACGACTACCCGAAAATGAACACTCATACACTGAATCCTATTATGATAAAAATACTCTACATAACTTAGGTGAGTTTTACACCAATGGCCCCTGTATGCCTCGGTACCACAAAGTAATGAGAAACAGGGGCAGGTAGGTGGCACAGTGAGTAGAGCACCAGCCCTGGAGTCAGGAGGACCTGAGTTCATATTTAACCTCAGACACGCATGTACTAGCTGTGTGACCTTGGGCAAATCACTTAACCCCAACTGCCCTGTCAAAGAAACCCCCCCCCCCCAAAAAAAGTAATGAGAAATAGCACATAAATGGATCAGATAGCAGAGTTGTTAGGGTTTGGTTTGTAGTTTAGAGTGCTTTTCTTAAAAACTACAGTTAGAAATATTAAAAATAAAATCTGTTGGAATAAAACTTGCCAGAACCTAAATTCGAACTAAATGAGTAGTCTAAGATTTCAGAGCCATTCATAAACTCATGTGAACTGGAAGCCTTCTTTAGCTATTGGCCCATCCTCTGCATATATTTCATCACCCTTAAATCAGCCTGAGTACAGTTAAGTCTGGTTATTAATATCTGTATTATCTGTGATTCTAAAACCTTTCCAGGCAGCTATATCCATGTATATCAATCATTGGTCTAGTTAAACCTTTTATTATTTAACCTAGATATTCTTTGGTTTACATAAGTCTTTTAATGACATTATCACATATGGTACAAGACAGAGGAAACTAATTCAGGGGGAAATTACTGAACCATATTCTCCTGCCAACGAGGCCATGTTTACTTTTCATTTTCCTTAGGAGTCCTGAATTAGAAGCTCATACCACTCCCAGAAGGAAGTTCAGAACATATCATTTTATCTGGCAGAAGTGCTTTCTTTCTACCAGGTGTATTCCTGATGTCTTCTAAAGGGAATACAACTATTGCTTATAAATACTATACATTAACACATCATTAATTCTCCTAAAAGAAACATACTTTTGGATCACATATGGGGGGAGGGAGGGAGACACACACAGCTGTCTCTATTTCCTGTAATTTGGGAAGGGTTGTATTTTTTTGTTTTGCTTTGAAAAGAAAGAAAGAAGAGTCTTCCTCAGATAAACCATTGTAAGGAAGAGCACAGTTGATATGAAAAACTTCCATTCGCTGCTCAATCCGAATATTTTTTGCTTTGTTCTAAGTACTCCAAACAAATGTTATTTAAGCAGATTTAGAGCCTGGAAAAGATTCTGGTGTCTCACAGGTGGTCTGAAACCACAATGTTGGCCAAGACAAATGGAATTCCCAGGGTTGTCAGGGAAGCCAGTCAATGACACCTCTATCCAATGTGAATTTGTGCTCTCTACAAGGAACATGAGAGACAAAGCAATAATGATGGATTTTTTTTAAATGAGGGTGTCTCCTGATAGCTTATGTTTTTCATTTGGCTCTCTTTAACCAAGCACAAGTGAAAACTGTATTGCCTCTCCCTTGATAGAACAGGCATCCGAAATCGGAAGTTACAACTTAAGCTACTTCCCCAATTGTTAATGTTTCTCCCCATAAGAAGAGGGGAATCACTAGGCACCACACCACACCACACCACACCACACCACACCACACCACACCACACCACACCACACCACACCTTAGTGATTCTACAACTTCTTCCCCATTTATTTTGTAATGAAGGCAGGGTGGTACAGTGGACAGATTACTAGATCTGGAGTTAGAGAACCTAGGTTCAAATCCAGGTTCCATCATTATTATGTTTGTCACTGTTGCAATTCAAGTAATTTTTGTCTCAGTTCCTGGTAAAATGAGTGAGTTAGATTTGGTACATTCTAACTCCCAATCAACTACTAGCCAAGTCAATAAGCATTTATTAAATGCCTATCATATGCCAGGCACTCTGCTAAGCACTGCATGAAGGATAGAAAGAACAGCCAAAAATAGTCTCTGCTCTCAAGGAGTACACAGTCTAATCGGAGAGATAACATGAAAATAATTATATGCAAGCAAGATATACCAGGAGAAATTGAAGAACATCACAGTGGGAAGGTACTAGCATTAAGAAGGATAAGAAAAGGCTTTTTATAGAAGTTGAAATTCTAGTTGGGTCTTGAGAAAAACCAGGCAAGCCAGAAGATCAAGGTGAAAAGGGAGAGAATTCCAGGAATGGAGGATTTATGCATAGAGTTAGGAGATGGAGAGCCAAGCGTATACGAAGAATAGCAAGGAGGCCAGTGTCATTGTATCCACTGTGGTTTACTGAATTAGAGAGTGACACGGTCAGGTCTGTGCTTTAAGATTAATTTGATATCTGAGTGGAGAATGGACTGGAAAGAGACTTGACTGAAGGAGGGAAACCAAGCTGCTGATATTGACATAATCCAGGAGTGAGAAAATAAAGGCTTTCACTACAGTGGTGGTAGTGTCAGAGGAGAGAAAGAAGCACATAGCAGAGATGTTGCAAAGGCAAAACTGACCAGGACTTGGCAATTGACTGGATATGGAGAGCTATGAGTGAGGAGTCAAGAATGATACCTAGGTTTCAAGTCTAGATGACTGGGAGAATGGAGGAGCCCCTGTCCATGATGCGGAAGTTAAGGAAAGGAAATGGTTTAGGGAGAAAGATACTGAATTCAGTTTGGGATGTGTCTTTGAAACATCCAGTTCCAGAAGTCCAAGAGGCAATTGGAGATGCAAGACTAGAAGTCAGGAAAGAGTTTGAGACTGGAAAAGTACATCAGAAATTAACCATACAGAGTCTCAAATATCTCTATGGTTTATCCTAATACAAGAGTTTGATAGCGATTCAATTCTATGTAAGGAGCAAATTTCCTAAGTACCTCTTTAGTGATAAGCTCTGGGGATCCAAACACAAAAAACAAAACAGTCCCTGTCCACAAGGAGCTTATGTTCTATTTGAAAACTATAACATACTGCAATGTGGACCATAAGGCTCAGATTGTTATCCAATGAGGCTTATGAAAATACTAAAATGTAATGTTCCAAACTTCAGATGAAAATTAAATTTTAATTTATTTTAAAATGGACCATTTTTAAGGACCTGGAACATCATTCCTTATTAATGATACTCCAAAATAATCATGCCTTACACTTGCATGGTATTTGACACTGCTTTTACAGATATCATCACCTTGCAACCTTGCAATAACCCTGTGTGATAGGGCTTACATCGTTCTCCTCCATTTCATAGATAAGAAAATTAAGGCCCCCAAAATTTAATGATTTGCCCAAGTAGACATAACTAGTAAGAACTCCCAGGTGCTGGGACTTGAACCCTGGCAACCTCACAACAAATACAGGCTTCTTTCCACTACCCTATGTCCCCTTCACCATTACTACCCAGAGCATCCATATGAATGGAGAAAATGCAAGAATATTACTGAGCTATCTGCCTAAGTTAAATATCATTCACTGCATCCAACTAAATTTTCACCTAAATAGATATCTGTGGTTTCTTTTGTTCTGTTTATTCTTTCATCTTTAAAATTAAGCTTGGATCAATAAGGCATTTAAAAATACACAGAAGAGAATTTTAAAATTTCAGGAGAAAAGGGCAAATTTTACTACTTTATTCAATGTAACACAGTTTTAAAAAACAAAATGTACAAAAAAGAAATGTATGATTTCATACAAAATTTTCTATTGTTCCTTGGAATCCCTGTGCTTTTGTACAATAATCATAATCAAACAGATTCATAATCAAATCGACCTTGTTTCTTTTTAAATAAAGCTAATTCTAAAAAGAATCCTGTCTTTTTTTAATTTATTTTTATTTAGTACATTCTATGAAAATAAATTTTAAGAATAAAGTACTTTTTTAAAGAACAATAAAATAAGTTTAAAATAAACTGAGCCTAGGGGCAAACTTTTTTTTTTAATTCCCATGGCCAAGTACTCTTCCAACTGCTCTTTAATCCTAAATTATCAATAACTCAACATTTATCTGAATGCCTCGGGCAGGGGCTGAAAACAACTTTCTGAATCCAATATCACCCACCTCTTTTTCAGAGACCTAATAATCAACATCCTCTCAGTAAGCTAATATGCTATTATATCAAGCAACTGCTCCTTTAAATTAAGGAAATGGCTAGATCCTTTAAAATGATTGCTATGGAAACAGCACCTTCCATTCTTTAGGAAGTCAAAATAGAAACTACAGAAAAAAAAAATTAGGGGATGTTTATTATGCACTGTTTTGCAATCCAGTTGTAAATGAAATGGCACTACTCAGAAATTAGAGGTCTTCACCCTTCAGAAAGGCATTTAAAAAACTATTATTAAAGACCCTGGTTCTCTATTTTGAATCACCGGCATATTTTAGACGTTCCTTTGGGGGAAAGGGGGGAGGTGACGCATGATAACCATGAACAATTCCAAATATTTTATTAAAAATTCCACCCCCATCTTTTTCCAATATGCAAGCCCTGGAAAGAAGTGATGGCTTAGAATGAAGGAACACACAGGAGGGCCAGCTAGAGCTCTGGTTGAGCTTTTTAAAGCCTCTCCCTAGAGAACCAAAAAGTAATCAAGCAGCAGGATCTAAAACAAATTGCTTCTCAAAAAAGGTAGGAGTATTTCCTGATTTATGAGCCTTATTCGTTCATAGAAGGATGACTATATAGTGGATTTCTGTAAAGGCTATCCTATCAAAAAGACTGTACTAAGTGTAAGGCAAAAAAGGGGCAGCCAGCTTCCAGGTGAGAAGCCCTGGGTTCCAGGGTTCCAATGCCTCTGACACTGACTGCGGGGCCTCCTGCAATAAAGGCACTTAACCAAGTAACTTTCTAAGGCTCTAACTTACATGGGTTCTGTCCTCTTTTTGGAGGGGGAGGGAATGTGGACCTGAAAACAAAATGAAATTAAATTTTTAAAAAACGAATTGTTTTAAAAAGACTCTAAGTTACATATGAGTTACATTGGCAGAGGGAGGTACCCCACAGAGATAAATCACAGGTCCAACAACAACAACCTTGCAGGTCACTTACTAGGCTTCTGAGATAAAAGATTAAATCAGGCAGTCTCTAATTCCTGAAATGGACGCTGGATGGCACAATGGATAGAGCACTGGACCTGAAATCAGGAAGACCTGAGTTCAAATTTGACCTCAGACACTTAGTAGCTGTGTGATTCTGGGCAAGTCACTTAACCCTGTTTGCCTCAGTTTCCTCATCTGTAAATGAGCTGGAAGAGGAAATAGCAAACCACTCCAGTATCTTTGCCAAGAAAATGCCAAATGGGGTCATGACGAGTCAGATACAACTGAAAGGACTGAACAACAGTGATTCCTGAAAAGGTTCCCATTACATGATGCTATCACTCTCCTCCATTTCTAATCCAATCCAATAAACTCTTTTTATCTTATCCCCAGCACCTTGCACATAGTAGATGCTCAAGAAATGCCATGTATTGATTCCCTCAAAACATAACTTCAGTAAAATACACAAAAGTCAACAGCAATGTTAATTATGACAGTCTTGCATTATTTTTCCCCCACTTATCAATCTGCATGATAATCAGCAGAGATCATCCAAGCCAGGGTCCCAAGAGGAGGTAGAAAGTGAAACGCCAGGACTAATTTAGAACACACAGCCATCAAGGTGGAGCTCTTTTCACATTTCTGGCTCTGGTTACACCAGTAAAGCTAAAGGTCAACCAGGTCACATTTGACTTGACAAGGCTTGTTTGAAGAATGGTCCCTTCTGTGCCACTTCCTTACAAAACGCAACCACTTAAGACTGAAGTCTAAACTTGGCAGAATTCTTAAATGGAAACAAATGGTGTTAAAGAGAGAGAAACTTCCTGTTATTTAAAAATTAAAAAAATAAAGCACCCACAAAACTCCGGCTTCCTTTCTGGGAAATCTTCTTAAGACACGATTGGCTGTTAGCAGCGAGCACACTTCCACAAGTTACACGGAGCATAACTAAAAGGATGTGAAACTGTCTCTAACTAATATTTGACAGGTAATCCAGGATACTCCTAGGATGGTGTGTACCTTTAGATTAAGGGAGTTCTTTTCAGATAAGATAATTAAGGAGGCAAACAAGACCACATTTTTGCCCTCCTTTATCCAATGTTTAACTTATCTTCTTAATTGGTCTTTTTTTTGCTTGACCCATACCACCATTTTTCCATTAAATATATTAAGGTTAGGGATGGGGACTGGAAGGGTGACTTCCCTGGAAAGTATAGGGAACTCCCAGGTGTGTAGACTCCTCTACCAAGAAAAAATTGGCATCTTCACTGAAACTTTTAGTCTTAGAGGGTCATCTAGAAGATTGAGAGGTTAAGGGACTTGCTGATTATATGTCACAAACAAGACGTGGACCCTGGCTTGAAGGGTTCATTTCATATAGCACTTGTGCCAAGCACTGTGCTAAGCATTTTACAATCATCTCATTTGATCCTTACAGCGACCCTAACAAGATAGGTGGTGTTATTATCATTATTATTTATTATTATCCCCTTTTTACAGATGAGGAAACTGAGGTTACCTCTTGAGACAGCCCATTCTATTTTCAGACGGCTCTGTCAGAAAAGCTTTCTTTTCATCATGGCTAATAACTCTTCTGGTTTTAACTTCCACTGACTGCTCCTAGTACTACCTGCCCACAGGACCAAGCAAAATAAATCTAACCCCTCTTCTCCATGACTACCCTCAAATATTTCAAGACACATTATGATGCTCTGGCTTCCCAAGTTCTTCTCCAGGCGAAACGTCCTCCTCAAATCCTTCACTAGATCCGGTCAGTCTCAAGTCCCTCATCCAGACCACCCTTCCTCTTGATGCTCTATAGTTTAGTTAATGTCCCCCAACCCAAAAACAATACCCTTGACAGGCTCAGAAGTGAAATTACTTGCCCCAGGTCATACAGCTGGTAAATGCCTAAGACCAAATTTGAGTATTCTTGGAGAGGTCCATGTTGCCTCCCAAGGTAGAAGTGGGGGTTACATTCCAGAGGTCTCCATAGAGTTCTCCAAACACCTATCATGTACTTAACAAACCTTGATAAGACACTAAGTTAGGACTGAATTAAACATTCTCCACATGTAGTTGGTACTTCAGAATCCTAGCCACTTCATCAATGTGGGGACCACAGAGCCAAACAGATTGTGACTGGTCTCCTTGAGGGTAAGGAATGTTTCTTGGTATTTGTCATCTCAACACCCAGTGTGATGCCTGGCACAAAGTGGGTGCTTAATAAATGCTTACAGATTGATGCACTTACATGGAAGGCTTCTGTTTGATACTTACACCAGTTTTTAGAGGTTATATCAATTGTTCTTTTTTCCTCCACTAAAGACACTACAACATCTGTAACATTCACTGAGAGATCTTTTCAGTGCATGGCTATGGCCTGTACCCAGTAAGTCAGAAACATGTGATTTCCTTTCCCCACTCCAACACCTCCTGTCACACGTAGCTTGCTATGATTTCAGGTTTATCCTGTGCTGCTTACCCACTGCTGTCTACTATCCCACAAGCAAAACAGAATGATAATAATTAGAACTCACACTTCACAAAGCATAATGAATACTAATTAAAAAAAAAAGACAACATATTGGTTCTCAGATACCTTCTGCCTGCTAAGAATATTCACAATCCAGGCAGTCCTCAATTCACCAACACTAAATTTAAGAATGACCTGTACAAAGCAAAGACAATGATCTGTACAAAGGAGGAGTACCAGTGCTGACCCACAGAGTTTGGTAGGCCAGATAATCCAGTTTATATCTGCACAAGGGTCACCTCTACATTTCCCACAAACTGCCATTCAACCTCTCCTTGAAGAGCTCCATTGGAAGGCAACCCACTACTCCTGAGACAGCCCATTCTATTTTCAGATAGCTCTGTCAGAAAAGTTTTCTTTTCATAAAGGCTAAGAATTTTTCTGGTTTGCAACTTCTACCAACTGATCCTAGTACTACCTGCCCACAGGACCAAGCAAAGTAAATCTAACCCCCCTTCTCCAAGACTATCCTCAAATACTGTGATGCTCTGACTTTCCAAGCTCTTCTCCAGGCTAGACATCATCCTCAAACCCTAATCTCTCATCCAGATCATCCCTCCTCTTGATGCTCTATAGTTTAGCTATTGTACCCCAAACCAAAAACAATACCCCAGACAGGGTCTAACTAGTAGAACTATTCCTTGTCTACTCTTGGATTCTTTGTCTTTCTGACTAGTTTATCTAAGATCACATTAGCTCTGTGTCATCTGCAAATTTAAGAAAGATGCCACCTATACTTTGCTCCAAGGCTCTGATGGGGCCATCACAGAGTCAAATATATACCTGAAATAATCCACCAGACATGTAAAACCATTGTTGATGACTCTTTTGGTCCATTTGTGTCAACCAGTTCTGAATGCACTTAACCTATACTATCAACTAGTCCACACCTCTCCATCTCCTCCCTAAGGATGGCATGATAGACTGTCAAATGCTCTGCTGAAATCTAGATAACCTATGCCTATGACATGATAATGAATGTGTAGAAATGTTCTCAAAAAAGGAAATTCCATTAGGTTGGCATAACCTGTTCTTGATGAAACCAAGCTGGCTCTTTGTGATTCCTACTTCCTCTTCTAGTAGTTCACCTATTATCTCCTTAAATAATACAGCCGAGAATATTGAGAGGAATCAGTCAAGTTCATTAATGTGAAGAACTTTTCTTTGTTCCTTAGTTCAGAACAAGGGAATAGTGACTGACTCAGATAGTGCTTTCCTTTATGCACAGACAGGACAGGACATATACTCCAAACATGCATAGTTAGAATGTGGAAACATGCTTTCCAATTGAAACAGAAGTATCAACAGTGGCTAGATATACAACCGAAGCAGCACAATTAAAATTGTAATTCTACTATGTTATGAGTCAAGTAGGGTTTTGCAGGCTGGCCTGGGAACCTAAATATCATTACTTATACCAATTTTTTTTTCTTTGAAGGGGCAACTCAGAGAGCTGTGATTAGAATGGTATCGAACTCATGGTGGGGAAAATTCCCACCACAAATCAAGCTCAACAATTCACCTTTAATTTATAGTTTTAAAGAGGTACCGGGGGAACTGAAAAGTTAAATAATTTGACTAGGGTCCTCTAGCCTGTGTATTTCAGAGGCTAGAGATGAACACAGATCTTCCTGACCAGATCCATTCACTATCACTGCTTATCCTGCCTATCATTGTTGCTGTGGGAAAAGATACTGCCAAGTTTCTAATGAACCTTCAAGAACCCTACTTTGCTAAGTATGAAGACAGATCAATTTTATTATACTGAAGTCCAAATCTTTTTCTTCATATAATTCTGGAGGATCTGATTTAAATTTGCCACTTGGTCTTACAGAATATGACCTTGGTCCAGTCAATCTCTCACTTTGTGCCTCATTTTATCATTTTGTCAAATATAGATACCAACTACCTGGAGAATAAGGAATAAAATCAGTTATAAAGCAAAATGATGAAAGTATGATAAATATAATTGTAATGCAACTCAGACTGTTCTGTGGATGAGCTATGTTTTTGCTGCATTAGTTTTTTTTTTTTAATTCACTCACCTCACAGTGTCAGAATCATTTAATTCATCTGTAGCCAACTCCTTTTTTTCTCCCTTCCAATAAGCATACAGGGATTCTCCTTATTATTAAAGGAGAATGGAATATGCAAAGTCACCCAACCTCAGTCTAGCATAACAAACCAAGCCTTTTGAGATCAGTGAGAAAATTCCCCAAGAATGCATAGGACATAATACAGATTGTTAAGTATGAAATTCCAGAGTCTTAACTCTTAGAGAGCCCCTGTCTGGTTTAGCTTTAGTGGATCAAAAGGACCATGAAACTGGATTGGAACATCATGCAATAGATTGGTCTGCCAGTAAGAAAATTAAAAGTGCCAAGCAGAAACTTAGGTATCCCCTTGGAGTACTTCCAAGTGCACTCTTCCAAAAGTCCTGAACATTAACAACTAAGACAAAAATGTCACCAAACAAAGTGGACCTCAGAAATGAAAGCAAAGAAAGATAAGTTCCTACAGTCTCTGCCCTAGAACACTCAGCTACTATTTGATTTTTACTTTAGAAAATATTTTTTAAACAGAAAATAACAACAAAGGCATTCCTGAATGAGAAAATAGGAGTAATCCTTCCCAAAGGAACCTAGGCATAAAGTTGTGTGTGTGTGTGTGTGTGTGTGTGTGTGTGTGTATGTATGTGTGTGTGTGTGTACTTTCTTTGTTTTGTTGGGGGAAAGAGGAGGTTGTTGAGAGTAAATAAGTAATAAATAAGTTTCTTGGGGTAGGGAAGTAATATGGTCAGACCTGGGCTTCAGAGAACTTTGACAACTATGTAGTGTATAGACTAGAAAGGGAAGAAACTTGAGGGAGACAAATTAGGGGACTTTTAAAGCTAACAGGTGGCGGCGGCCATGGGAGTGGCCAGAAGGTGACATATACAAAAGATAGTGTGGAATTGACAAGACTTGGCAGTCAATTGGATGTGAGGAGTGTGGGAGACTGAGAATTAAGTGGGTACAAAACTGGGTGACTAGAAAGAATGATAAGGGTGCCATCAATAAAGATCTAGAAAAAAGCAAGCAGAGATGGTTCCTTCATAACCATTCAAGCTATTCACAGATTTCCCTTGGTACCCCAGATAATCTCTTTCCTCAACCCAAAATATCATTTTACTTCCTGACACTAGGTTTCATATCATATACCTTTTTGCAGCTATGGGTTGGAGAATTCTTAATCTAAAAAGGGATAGAGGCAATTACAAAAGATCATCTATTTTATAATAGATTTTGTATCTATTATATTTATTTATATATCTATTATTTATATCTATTATATATTTTAGATTAAATTCTAAAGCTTTTGCACAAACAAAATTAGTGCATCTCAGGTCATGGAAGAACTGGGGGACAGGAGAATAAAATTTGTATCAGATATATCTCATAAGATATACTGACGCAAAACCAAAAGTTATTCCCCAACAGACAAGTGATCAAAAGATATGAATAAATAGTTCTTATTTTCTTCAGCATTTTTTGGGTCTCCTTTAGCAAGTCATTGACTTGTTTTTCATGGTTTTCTCACATCACTCTCATTTCTTTTCCCAATTTTTCCTCTGCTTCTCTAACTTGCTTTTCCATATCCTTTTTGAGCTCTTCCATGGCCTGAGACCAGTTCATGTTTTTCTTGGAGGCTTTTGATGTAGGCTCTTTGACTTTGTTGACTTCTTCTGGCTGTATGTTTTAGTCTTCTTTGTCACCAAAGAAAGATTCCAAAGTCTGAGTCTGAATCTGAGTCTGTTTTCGCTGCCTGGCCAAGTTCCCAGCCAACTTACTTGACCCTTGAGTTTTTCAGCAGGGCATGACTGCTTGTTGAGTAGAGAGTACTTTGTCCCAAGCTTGAGGGGCTGCACTGTTGTTTTCAGAGCTATTTCGAAACAGCAAGCTCTGCAAGCACACCAGTGCTCCTCCTCCCCCAAGAACTGCCAACCTGGACCAGACTCAGATCTGAGCAGGCTCTGCACTCCTGCTCTGATCCTGGCACTTATTTCCTCCCACCAGGTGGGCTTGGGGCCAGAAGCAACTGCAGCTGTAGTTCTGTAGCTGCACCACCACTGCAACCGTGAACTCCTTTCACTCTGTCCCAGGAGTTTTTTCCCACTAACCTTCTCTGTTGTCTTTGGTGTTTGTGGGTTGAGAAGTCTGGTAACTGCCACAGCTCACTGATTCAGGGCACTAGGGCCTGTTCTGCCCAGCTCCCAGTCTGGTTGGTCTGGGCGCAGCCCATGCTGGGCTCTGCTCCCCTCCACTCCCAGCTCTGGGGGATAGATCTTACCTAGCCACCATCCAGGCTGCCCTGGGCTGGAGCCCTGCTTCCCTCTGCTATTTTGTGGGTTCTGCAGTTCTAGAATTTTTTCAGAGCCATTTTTATCAGTGTTTGGAGGGTCCTGGGGGAGACCCCTATGCAAGTCCCTGCTTTTCAACAGCCATCTTGGCTCCACCCTGCCAAATAAACAGTTCTTAAAAGAATCATAAACTACTAGCAATCATTTGAAAGAATGCTCCACATCATTCATTTTAAAAGAAATGCCAATCAAAACAAGCCTGAGGTATCACCTAACACTCAGCAAATTGGCAAAAATGAAGGAGACAGACTGACTCATTGTTGATTCAAATGTGAATTCCTGCAACCACTCTAGGAAGCAATTTGGAATTCTGTAAATAAAGTACCTAAGATGTCCACACCCTTTGACCAGATTCTACAGCTAGGCATTAGGCATACACAACACTGTAGACAGATACAGACACCAAGAAGGTTACCATTAAAAAGGAAGGCTCCATAGATAACAAAATATTTATAGCAGAACTCTTTGTGTTAGCAAAGAACTAGAAACAAAATCGATGTTCCTGCATTGATGAACTACAGTAAGAAATGATAAACATTATGGATATAGAGAAGCATGAAAGGAGGAACTGATGCAATGTAAAGCAAGGAGATATAAGAAAATGTCTACAATGACTACATGATAGATTGGAAAGAACCACTACCACAAACAACTGATAATGACTGCTGTGAAATTTATATATGTGTAAAACATTTATTAAATGCTGTGTGCTAGGTACCTTGCCAAGTGCCAGGGACGGAAAACCAAGATGGTGTCTACTCTCCAGAAGCCTACATTCTACAGGAGCTAGAAAAGAGACGAGGGAGAAAAGCTGCTGGTGAAGAGATGAAGCTGTCAGGGCAGTCAGCTGAGCAGCAGTGAAGAGAACATGGCAGAGGCCTCTAGCCAGAGACTCACTAATCTGGAGGGCACAGAGTCATCTCCAGGTGAGGAAGATGAGAACCTGGGGAGGACCGGCATTGAGAAGACAGAAGACTGAACTTAAAGAGATATGATTAGTGAGGGAAGTTAGGATGCGGATGAGAGGAAGAAACAGGGAGAGAGAGTCCATGAGTGTGGAACATTGTATACAACGCCATATTTTTCCAACGGATTCATTGGTTTTGATAATTTTTTCCTAGTCTTCCTTTTTCTTTTTTAAAATTTTTTGGTTGTTATAGAGGATCGCTTTCTCAGAAAGAGAAGGGGAGGGATATAAGGAGAAAATCTGGTGATATAAAAATAAGAGATTTTAATAAAAATAAAATTTTCAAAAAGTTTGGGCTCTCGCCTCCCTCTTCCTCAAAGAATCTTCCCTACATGTCCAAGGAAAAGACACAATATAGGGAGCTCATTCAAAACACCCAAGGCAATTGATAATTTATACTTGTTAACAGAGTGGTGTCTTTTTGCAGTTGTTAAAACAGGCCTTCAGGGGCCTGCCCTGAAACTCTCCTAAATCAGTCCTGGGGGGAAGGTTGAAAGAAGGCCAGAGGTAGAAGCTCAGAACCCACCCTGAGCCTAAGCAGGGCTTAGTATGTGTGAACCTAAGAATAATCCCTTCCCATAAAGTATTTCTTGAATAAACTTTCAGGAACTGAGAGAAAAAATACCTTTGTTATTAAAGTATATAGTGTCTATTACCTGACTTCCATTCTAATATCTATTTACAGCTTATTTTGATGGATCTGTGAACTCACTGGTGTTTCTACCCACTTTACTTGCAACCTTTCCACCTCTCATTATCATCATCATCATCCACATAATATTATTTCACTGGATCTTAGTAATACACCTAGGCACTACAAAGCACATTGGATGTAAAGTGCTTGACCTGGAATCAAGAAGACCCAAGTTCAAGTTCAGCCTGGGTAACTCTGGGTAAACTTTTACCTGCCTCAGCTTCCTTACCTGTAAAACACCACCTACCTATCTAAGGGTTGTTGTGAGTATACAACGAGATAATGAGATAATATCTGTAAAGCACTTTGTAAACCTTAAAGTGCTATATAAATGCTGGTTGTAGATTCTCTTCTGCGTGTTCCTGTAAACTCTCCAGAGATGATTCATTCAAAATCTAGAGTAGGAGTTTTTAACCGGACATCTATGGACAGAGTTCAGGAGGACTACAAACTTTTTCTTAGAATTTTGTTAACTATATTTCAACATAGTTGTTTGCCTTTGGAATCCTATGTATTTTATTTCATGCATTTGAAACCATTATTTTGAGAAAGGATCCAGATGCTTCTCCAGACTGCCGAAGGGTTCCACAGCACAAAAATTAAAATTAAAAATTAAACTTTAAAATAATTATGGATTTCACTTGAGGAAGTTTTAGGATGATTCCATCGTCCAATGCCACAAGTACAATGTCATCTGTTAACAGGAACATTTAAAGATGTCATCACAGTAAGGAATCCCATTTGAATTCTTTGTAGCACATACTCCTTAAAAGTCAAGAAGCATTTATTAAACACTTACTATGTAACAAGCACTGTAGTAAATGGGGATAAAAAGAAAGGCAAAAAATAGTCCCTACCCTCAAGAAGCTCACATTAGCAAATATCTTAGGTGAACATATTATTTCCTGTTTTATACCTCATTTGATATTGATATGAAAAAAACTGCTAACATCTCCCTAATAGTACTAATCATAAAACGCTACATAATTTTAATATATGTGTGACAGATATCTACTTTGAAAAGAAGCATTAAAGCTGCATTTTTTTCTACTGAGCTCAAAAATGATAAATAATAGAGAGGCAGCTCATCTTTTCTACACCTCTTAATCTTATGTGTCTAAGGATTTGGTCTACTGTAGAAAAACATCTGTGGAATGCTGCCCGTTCTAATTTTAGAAAACATACAAACCATTTCATAAAGATTACCAATCAGATATTTTGTTTACTTTAAAAAGTATTCTCTCTCATCTTTTCTCTGGCAGCTTCATCATCACCAATTAAAAAAACAGACTCCAGACACGGCAGCACATCTATTGCATTTTGTTTCTATTTGTTTTTGTCCTGCTGATTTCAGGATGATCTTGTTAAGCTGGACCTGATGCCCAGACTTTTCTCTTCAACTGCTAAGACCTGTTTTGTGAGCCCTGTCATCTTCAGTCACCCTTGCTGCCACTTCTCAGCAACTGGCAGGATCAACTGTTGATACCTAAGATGGGTTCTAGGTTCTTCTGCACTCCTCATTATAGCAGTTGTTTTGTACAGGTTATATTTCTCTTAGAATATCTTTTTAGAGGTCAATGTCTTTTTTCTCACCTCCCTTTTTTTTGCAGTGGACAAGACCTGTTTAAAGTCTTAAAGGAGTTAATGTCTTAACGTCATCCTTTTTTAAAAAATGTTTAAAGTTTTAAGAAAGAGTGAGTGTAAATAGCAACTGTTTCTGTTCTGGCCAGAAACCCTGAGGATCTTCCCCTCCCAGATTGATTTTTTTTTTTGGGAGCGGGGGGAGGAGAAGGTAAAAGAAGCCATTTTTGTCCTCATTTCTAACTTAGCCTTAATCACTGAAGGGGTGTTCTCTCAGATAAACTGAGACCTAGGAACGATCTTAGCTTA
Source organism: Trichosurus vulpecula (assembly GCF_011100635.1). Lineage (NCBI taxonomy): Eukaryota > Metazoa > Chordata > Mammalia > Diprotodontia > Phalangeridae > Trichosurus > Trichosurus vulpecula. Next base: position 166,354,628 of record NC_050578.1, read on the forward strand.
AAAAACCCAAAGGCTCCCACTGCATCTGGGGCCATCTCCAGTCGCCCTGATCTTTATCTTGCCACTGGACCCAGATGGCTCCAGAGGAGAAAGTGAGGCTGGTGACTCTGCACAGCCCTCCCTCACTTAAATCCGATTCACTTGTCATGATATCTCCTTCCTGATGTCATGGTCCTCTTCAAGAAGGAAGGACAAACAACAATAACAACTACATGACTGTAAAAAGATATCTGATTTGGAAATAACTAAGAGGGTAGCAATTTCCTTCTTACCAGTTAAGATAGAGTCAGCAAAGGGACATCATCTGGTGTTCACCATCTACAGCACCTTCCAATTCACTTTTTAATGTAAGGCACAAATAGTATACAAGCCTCTATTTTTAACAGTAATTTAAAAATAGTTCATACTCATGTTACTAACCCACATATTAATGACACAGATGATGCCCCATTTTTTATTTCTAACAGAATCACAGGAAGTGATTTCTATTCCTTTAAAGCACCTATCGGTACTTAACTGCAACAGATTAATCACTATTCATAAACCAGGAAGAATGGTAAAACTCAATGACCATGAACCAAGAACCATTAGGTGACACCATTATTTTTGGTACCTATGAATAATAAACGCAAGCATGGAATTTACATATCTTGAGTTTCTTCTGATTTCGAGAAATACAAAGTTATGAAACAAAAACATTTCTAATTTCTACCGAAGTAGTGGCCTTCCTTACCCTGAAGATACAGGCCATCATAGAGAAATCAAATCATGGTAGGATAAGGATAAGGACCAGATATGTGATATCAGTGGTATTTGGAAACTCCCTCTGCCAGGGCATCTTGATACCTCTTCTACAACTTAGATTCTCAGAGAGTTTTCTAGAGCTCTCAGAAGTTAAGTAATTTGCTCAGCATCACACATCCAGGTTGCTAGAGGTAGGCCTTGAAACTTCTAGCCTCTGAGGCCTGCTCTCTGTCATCCGACTCTTCATGACCCCATTTAGGATTTTCTTGGCAAAGATACTGGAGTGTTTTTCCATTTCCTTCTCCAATTTATTTCACAGATGAGGAAAATGAGGCAAACAGGGTTATGCGACATGGCCAGGAACCCACAGCTAGTGTTTGAAGCCAGATTTGAACTCAGGAAGATGAGTCTTCCTGACTTCAGATCTGGCACCCTATCTACTGTGCCATTCTCCATGACATACTATCTCTCATTATATACCTAGATGTATTACTTTCCTGAAGTGGAAAAATATTTTTTTTCCTAAATCAGCTATGACTCTTTCAAAGTCTTAAGATACCGTATATTTTTATATTTATGAAAAACTCCACATCAATAGGTGTCTTTTTCCTTTAATATACATTTCAATGGGCTTCAATAACATACAGAAGGAGAAAATACATGTAAAACAACATAGGCATAAACCACTGCCACTTTCTAGATGTGGCAAGTCAAGCAAGGGGGGGACAGTGTTTGTTGAAATATTTCTCTGAACTCTGTAAAGAGTGGCAGGAAGTTGATTGCATAATCAGTTTTCATTTAATGTCTAGACTCTAGGAAGCAACTCATAATCCACTAGGAAGCACACAAGAGAGCATGAGGCGGTGAACTGGGAAGGCATCTGGGTAAAGTCTAGCAATAACAATCTGGACATTTAGGAGCAGATTAGAGGATCAGAAGAAACTTTAGACGCTTGTCTAATCTTTCTAATGACTGAACCTTTTTGTGTATTGTGTAGCATTGCTATAATTTCCACCATGAAGCAATGCTATTGGTCTGTGTCCAATTTCAGCACTAAAGGATACAGAGTAAAAGTAAAAAATAGAAAAATACTGACCATGAATGGAATTCTGTTATAATTTAATACAATATGTAATAAAAAGAGATAATTCACTTAGCTGCATTCCAATTTTCAGGCTAATAAGCTAAAGCAATGTATTTTTAAACAGAGACTCAAAATGGATACATAATAGGAATGATTAGACAACTCTTCACTTCTGAAAATTTTTTCAGAAAAGTGATAAGGTTAATTAATCTTGCAAGCTATAATAGAAAGAACACTAGATTGTGAGATTCTCAAGACCTGCATTCTCTTCCCAACCCTGCTGCTTTTTAGCTATGAGTCTGTGGGAAAGTCATTTTACCATTCAAGGTCTCAGTTTGCTTATCTGCAAGTTCAGAGGGTCGAATCATTTCAGATATAAGGTACCTTCTAGCTCAAGTACTCTATATCTTTGGAATCTACAATTTATTTTTTTTTGGAGGGGGGAAGGCAGGGCAATTGGGGTTAAGTGACTTGCCCAAGGTCACACAGCTAGTGAACGTGTCAAGTGTCTGAGACCAAATTTGAACTCAGGTTCATCTGACTTCAGGGCTGGTGTTCTACTCACTGCACCACCTACCTGCCCCTGCAATCTACAATTTAAAGAATAAAACTTGACATAGAAAAATATGTTCCACAACTAATTCCAATACTTTGCAGACTATTTGGGAAAATAGGTGAAGAAGGAGTCCTACCAAATTCTTTTTATGATACAAATATGGTACTAATACCCAAACCAGGTAGAGTCAAAACAGAGAAAGCAAATTACAGACCAATTTCTCTAATGAATATTGATGCAAAAATTTTAAATAAAATATTAGCAAAAAGATTGCAGCAACTTATCACGAGAATAATACACTTTGACCAGGTAGGATTTATTCCAGGAATGCAAGGCTGGTTCAATATTAGGAAAACTATTAGCGTAATTGACCATATCAACAACAAAACTAGCAGAAACCATATGATCATCTCAATAGACGCAGAAAAAGCCTTTGACAAAATACAACACCCATTCCTATTAAAAACACTAGAAAGCATAGGAATAAATGGAACCTTCCTTAAATTAATAAATAGCATCTACCTAAAACCATCAACAAGCATCATTTGTAATGGGGATAAGCTAGATGCATTCCCAATAAGATCAGGGGTGAAACAAGGATGTCCATTATCACCCCTACTATTCAATTTGGTACTAGAAACGTTAGCTGTAGCAATAAGAGAAGAAAAAGAAATTGAAAGAATTAGAATAGGAAAAGAAGAAACTAAATTATCACTTTTTGCAGATGATGTGATGATTTATTTACAGAATCCTAGAGAATCAAGTAAAAAACTACTTGAAATAATAAACAACTTTAGCAAAGTTGCTGGGTATAAAATAAACCCACATAAATCCTCAGCATTCCTATACATTACTGACAAAGTCCAACAGCAAGAGATAGAAAGAGAAATTCCATTCAAAGTTACTGTAGACACTATAAAATATTTGGGAGTCTATTTGCCAAGACAAACCCAGGCCCTATATGAACATAACTATGAAACACTTTTCACACGAATAAAGTCAGATTTAAATAAATGGAAAAATATCAGTTGCTCATGGTTAGGCCGAGCTAATATAATAAAAATGACAATTTTACCTAAATTAATCTATTCAGTGCCATACCAATCAAACTATCAAAAAATTATTTTACTGAGCTGGACAAAATAATAACAAAATTCATCTGGAAAAACAAGAGGTCTAGAATATCTAGGATATTAAAGAAAAGAAATGCTAGAGAAGGTGGCCTAGCCATACCAGAGATTAAACTGTACTACAGAGCAGCAGTCATCAAAACTACCTGGTACTGGCTAAGAAACAGAGGTGTGGATCAGTGGAATAAGATACGAATCCAAGATGGAGAAGTCAACAACTATAGCAATCTACTCTTTGATAAACCCAAAGAGGCCAGCTTCTGGGCTAAGAATTCACTATTTTACAAAAACCGTTGGGAAAATTGGAAAATGGTAGGGCAGAAACTAGGCATAGACCAATATCTTACACCATATACCAAAATAAAGTCAAAATGGGTTCATGATTTAGGAGTAAAGGCTGATACTATAAGTAATTTGGGAGAGGAAGGAATAGTTTACTTATCAGATTTATGGAAAAGAAAAGAATTCATGACCCAACAAGAGATAGAGAGCACTACAAAATGCAAAATGGATAATTTTGATTATGTTAAATTGAAATGTTTTTGTACAAAAAAAGCCAATGCAACAAAAATTAGGAGGGAAGCAGAAAACTGGGAGAAAATCTTTACAACTAGTACCTCTGATAAAGGCCTCATTTCTAAAATATACAGGGAACTGAGCCAAATATATAGGAATATAAGCCATTCCCCAATTGAGAAATGGTCAAAGGATATGAACAGGCAGTTTTCAGAAGAAGAAATTAAAGCTATCTAAGGCATATGAAAAAATGCTCTAAATCACTACTGATTAGAGAAATGCAAATAAAAACAACTCTTAGATACCACATCTCTTCTGTCAGATTGGCTAAAATAACAAAACAGGAAAATGATAAATGCTGGAGAGGATGTGGGAAAATTGGAACATTGTTGCATTGCTGGTGGAATTGTGAGATGATCCAGCCATTTTGGAGAGTAATTTGGAACTATGCCCAAAGGGCCACAGGAATGTTCATACCCTTTGACCCAGCAACACCACTTCTAGGGTTGTATCCCAAAGAAATCACACAAGCGGGAAAAGGACCCATAGGTACAAAAATATTTATAGCGGCTCTTTTTGTGGTAGCCAAGAATTGGAAATCAAAGAGATGCCCATCAATTGGGGAATGGCTGAACAAGCTGTGGTATATGAAGGTAATGGAATACTATTGTGCCGTAAGAAATGGGCATGATACGGACTTCATAACAACCTGGAAAAACCTACACGACATAATGCTGAGTGAGCGGAGCAGAGCCAGGAGAACACTGTACACAACCACAGATACATGGATTCGGTGAGGACCAACCCTGACAGACTTCGCTCTTCTCAGCAACACAAGGTGCAAGGATAACTCCAGGGGAATCACGATGGAGAATGCTATCTGCATCCAGAGAAAGAACTATGAAGTTTGAATGCAGATTGAGGCACACTTCATGCTCGCCTTTTTTTCTTCTCTTTTGTTTTTGGGTTTGTTTGGTTTTTTTTGGTTCTGTTTCTTCTTTCTCATGATTCATTCCATTGGTCATAATTCTTCTCCACAACTTGACTAGTGTATAAATTAATTCAATACGAAGTTATACGTAGTAGTTATATGAGATTCCATGCCCCCTTGGGGAGGGAGCGGGGAGAGAGGGGAGAAAATCTGGAACTCAAAATTGTGTAGAACCGTGTGTTGTAAACTAAAAATAAAAATTAAAAAAAAGAAAAAAAAAGAAAAATATGTTCCAGGCACTAATAGCTAACATTCATACAGCTCTTTAACATATGAAAAGCATTTGCTTATACACAATTGTTGTTTGTGGGTTCTTCTATTAGATTGTGAACTCTTTGAGGGCAGAAACTGTCTTGTCCTTTCTTTGTATACCTAGATATGGAAAGTGGCATCACAGTGTCCACACAGAGTAGTCAGTCACTAAATATATTCTTATTGACTGACTTTATAAATATTACCTTATTTGATTCTCATAAAAACCTGTTATGTGTGCCATTATTATGTCCATTTTATAGATGAGGAAGCTGCCCAGGGTTGCACAGCTAGTAAATGTCTGAGGCTGTATTTGAACTCAGGCTTTTTTTTTTTTTAACTTCAGCTCCAGTGCTCTATTCACTGAGCCAAGCAGTTTGCCTCAAACAAGAAAGCGGGTCTTTTTAGTGAGACAATGAAAGCTTCTTTGGTCACTGGCTGCCCCCTAAACTTCTGGGCAGTTAAGCATCTTTAAAAAAAATATAGCTACAACCAAATTAGCGCTTAGGATGATAGGATCTTACATGACAAGATGAATTATGCATCCAAATTTCCCATTTGTTTTTTTTTTTCAGAATCACCCTCCAAACGTGCCACTACTTGAACTTACTAAGTATAGATTTTGCTCAATTTCACCCTGTAACAATGAGTTAATGCCTCAGAAATTAGCTTCTTTCCCTCAAATATCTAAATGTGGGCAAGTTTCCGACTAATACAAAGAATAAGAAAGCAGATGCTACATTAGATACAGAACAAGAATGTAACAGGATACAGGTCAAGTGCAGAAAAAAAAAAAAACAAATGAAATAAAGTAAAACTGAAACCCAAAATGCACAGTACAGCATACAAATCTTCTCTCATATAATCTAATACAAATCTTCTGTTCATAAATGTGTGAAAGCACTTTGAATTCCTCTCTCTCCCACAGAACTCTCAGGGAATAGTTGCACCTACTCTTCACCTCGCAGCTAACATTTCGAGCACATTTTTTTTTCCTTTCTCTCCCAAGCAAAAGAATTTAAAATAAGAAGGCCCTTTCACATGGAACTAGGGAAGGGAAAGAGCTCTTACCATGCACCAGATTCAAATACCTGAGAGGTAAAGAGATCACAAAAAAGGAACTAAACACCAAAACAAGTCAATAACCAACTATCTTGATGAAGATGTCTTAGCATGGAAAAAATCTGGGATCTATGTTTGTCCTTTTTATTATCATAAAATCACCCATGGGAATACTTTCACACAACAAACGTTTACAGAGAATCTACTATGTGCAAAGTACCATTCAACTTAGTTGTGAATAAGTCCAGATTAGAACATAACAGCAGAGAGAAAATTCCTTACTTAATTGTTTTGAGTTAGACAGGAAAACACGGACACATTCTAATAACCAGAGACTGAGTTATACCATTGGGGGATTTTCTCATGGACAAAAGATTCAGGTGGTGGGTTCTCCCATGGCCTAAAGCACGAACCAACAAGGATATAACCAAGATATACAATGGAAGTCACAAAAAAAGGATCCCAAGCAATCCACGCTTCCAACTCGCAGACTACCTAAGACATACTATTTACCCTTCCCACATCCATGATTGGGAGAAATGTAGAATGAACATTTATTAAAGTGGATAAAAAAAGGCCAGTAACCAAGGAAGACTTGTAAACATTTTAAAATTTGACATACCACAGAATAGTCTGGTGGTTAAACAGGGTAAGGAAACAAGAACTAAGCCTGAAGATTAGACAATGTGATTTGTATGAAAAGATGAAGAGAAACTTGCACTAATATATCAGTGCGACTGATTGAAAATTAACTCTGGCACTCATTTGTTTGCACAACCCACTAAGGAAGGAGTCCTGCTTCAGTAAGATAACCCCAAGTATACTTCTGTTTTGTTTGTTCTGTATTTTTGTAATTTGGGGTATGCGTGTGTAAGAGCAGCAGGCGCCTTTTTAAAACACTAGAAAAATAAACAAGCAGCATTCATGTCTCACTACAGTGAACAGCTGTCTTGCTTTCAAACATTTTACCTTCCACCTCCTTAAGGAAATGAGTTCATGGAGGTTTTCCCATCAAGGCCTTATCTAACAGAGGTCAGTGCACTAGTTGGGAGGAAGGGGAGGAATATTGAGGAAAGAGAGTTTCCAACTGATAAATATACCATTTCTTACCTTTTTCAGCTATCATGCAGACAGCAAAACAAGACTCAGGAAATATTTCAGTCTGAAAATTCTGTGGAAAAAACCTTTACTTTTTTTTTAATCTTCCAAAAAATGTTCTTTCTCTGAGTAGGAAGAAAATAGACTTACTGATAACCTTCAATTATCCTGTCTCTGATGCATATTGGCTGTGAGACCCTGGACAAGTCACTAAATTCTCTGTGCCTCTGACAACTCTCTTAAGTTGAAGAGCTGGTACCAGCGAAACCACAAATCTTAAATTTTTTAAAAACAGGAAGTAAAGTGTAGAAATGGTTGTTTTTGTTTTGAGAATTACGTTACTCTTCAAGTCATGTTTACAACTTCATCTTCCATCAAAAGCTCAAATGCTGAGAATAAGTGACAATTTGAGTTTCACCATTTATCCTATCTCCTAACGGTACGCTCACAAGCCAATAAGTAACCAAGGGGAGGAGAAAGCAGGAGGCATTGATAACCCCAAAGTCTAGTCATGCATCCCTAAATTATTGAGTGTTCATTTTAATACCTTCATACTGAAAATACCTAGCAGACCCATTCTTGGTGTTTAGAAGCAATACAAAATAACACATCCCTTTCATATAAATACATTATTTATGAGGAATATTACTTATAATGAGCCACTAATGTCAATTACTCTTACCTAAGTAGGCTCAGACTTGGTTTTTTCCACTAACTTCAAAAATAGACTAGTATTTCAAGGCTGAAGAAATTTGTTTACAAAAGGCCCCCAGGGCAGCCACTGGTAGTCCTTTTGGGACAATGAGGGCCAAGTGCCAACTGCATAATAAACATAGTTTACAGGGACAATTCCAACAGTAACAATGTCTAAAGGGTGAAAAAGACACGTTGCTCTCTCTAGCTGAGCATCCACACAATCTCCCCATTACCCATTCCCACTGAACACAAATGTCACTTGAAAGGAACATTCATAATCACGTAGCCCACCACTTTCGTCTTCTAAGATGAAGAAACCAAGGCCCAGAGATCAAGTGACTGTGTTCAAGATGACACAGCTCTTTTATAGCAGAGTTCGGACTAGGACTAGAAGTCTGATGTCTCCTGATTCTAAGGCAGTGCTGTTTCCAGTAGAACCCCACTGTCCTTGCGCCCCTCCCCCCCAAGCACTCTCAAGAGCCAGAGTCAAAGATCAGGAGCAAAAAACTTACAAAAGGCCTTAAATGTCTGACTTATGCAAAAACTACTCTAATATTTAATAAACATAGACAAGATATTCATACTTTCCTGAAGCTTTGTTAAGAACCAGACATGGGTAGAGACTGGGGTAGAATGGAAATGTCTAGGATCTGAAGTAACAAGCATGAAGTTCAAATCCTACCTCAGTCACTTATTTATCTGGGTTAACTAGACCCTCTGGGGCTCTGTTAGAGAAAAAGGGAAGGGGATAGGAAGATAGGAAGGAAGGAAGGAAGGAAGAAGCAGCATTGCCCACCTGGAACTAGCCAGTTGGGTCCCCAATGAGGCAGCTACTACTACTCACAGATTGTTGTTTGTCCTTCATTCTCAAAAAGGACCTACTATGTGCAGAACATTTCTGAGTTCCTCTCTATCCTGCTTTAAACCTAAAAATCCCTCTCATCCTTCTAAATAGTCAATTATCCACACCGTTGTGGTAAATCAGAGAAGGGCCCAGGTGCATATAGGTCAGATGCAAGCTTCAAAAATCCACACTTATCTGATTCTAGTTAAAAAAATACAAACATCAACTTGGAAGAGCAACAAGAGATGGCTAGATGGAAAGCACAAGGTTCCTAGAACAGCTTCTTATGGTTCTCATGGTCCGTGTACAAGGGCTTGGGCCTTCTGACACAGCAAACAGGAAAAAAAAAGAAAGTCCAGAATTAGTGAAACAATGATTGAACTTTTTAACTTTAGGGAGAGAAGGTACTTCTTTTAACCGAGGTGTTTTCATGTCTTTAAATCTTATTTTATATGTTTTTATTTAACTCATTTGTTGTACAAAGATAGTACAAGTAGGTATTAATTACCAAGTCCTAAAAGCTGAGAAATTCAAAGTACTATGCCCAGGGAAAAACCAAGCTGACTGCCTTACGCTGTCATGGTCAGAACTCAGTCAACAAGCACTTACTAAGTGCCCTCAATACACGAGGCACTGTGCTAAGAACTGCAGATACAAATTAAGGCAAAAACACCATCCCTACCCTCAAGCAATTTACAATCTAACAGGGGAAACTTGCAAGCAACTATATGTAAACAAGATATATACAGAATAAATGGAAGATAATCTCAGAGGGGAGAAATGAGCATTAGCAAGGACAGGAAAGGTTTCTTGTAGAACGTGGGTTTGTACCTGGGATATGAAGAAGGTGAGGAGATAGAGACAAAGAGGGAGAAAAGTCCAGGCATGGGTGAAAATTCACAATGTGCAGAGATGGAGTGTCTTTCTCAAGAAATGGCAAGGAAACCAGTGACAATGAATAGAAGAGGGATGTAGAAGGAAATAAAGTGGAGGAGGACTGAATGGGCCAGGTTACAAAGGGTTTCAAAAACCAGAGGAAGTTATATAAGGTCACAGATGTAATAGGGAGTACCTAGAGTTTACTGAACGGCTGGGGTTGGGGAGGAAGGGAACAGGGATATGTTCAGGTCTGTGCTTTAGGGAGATCACTTTGGCAACTGAATGGAGAGAGACTTGAGGCAAGGAGACCAAACCAAAGGCTGTTGTAATAATCCAGACACAAGGTGATGAGGGCTGGCACTAAGGTGATGGGAAGAAAAGTGAGGTAACATAAGATGTTATGAAGATAAAATACACAGGATTTGGCAGCTGATTGGGGTGGGGGGGGGGGAAGAGATAATGAGTTCAGCTTGCAAATCCTGAATTTAAGATGTCTACAGGGATGTTAAGTTAAGAGACGAGAAACTGGAAGTCAGGAGAAAGGTTGGGGTTGGATAAATATTTCTAAGAATCATCAGCATGGAGATGATTTTTGAATCCATGGGAACAGATGAAACTGTCAAGTCAAATAGTATATATAGAGAGAAGAGAAGACAGAATTGGTAGATACACATGGTTATCATGACAGTGGGGACCTGGATGAAAATCCAGCAAAGAAGATTGGGAAGAATGGTGGAGGTTAGATGGGTAAGAGAAGAACCAGGAAAAAAAAATGTCTCAAATACTTAAAGAAAGGGAGTATCAAGATGAGAGCGGTGGACAGTGTCAAAAGCTGCTTCAGAGAAGTCATTAAGGATGAAGATTGAGAAAGGCCATTAGAATTGGTGATTAAAAGACCACTGGGGGGGGGGGGGGGCGCGGAGCCAAGATGGCAGCTGGAAAGCAGGGACTTGTGTGAGCTCCCTGCCATGTCCCTCAAAAAACCTATAAAAAATGGCTCTGAACAAATTCTAGAACTGCAAAACCCACGAAATAGCAGAAGGAAGCAGGGATCCAGCCCATGACAGCCTGGATGGTTGCTGGATGAGGTCTATCGCACACGGAGCGGAGGGGAGCAGAGTCCAGCATGGGCGGTGGCAGGACCAACCAGACAGGGAGCCAGGCAGAACAGGCCCTAGCGCCCTGAATCAGTGAGCTGTGGCAGTTACCAGACTTCTCAACCCACAAACACCAAAGACAACAGAGAAGGTTAGTGGGAAAAGCTGCTGGAACAGAGTGAGAAGAGTTCGTGGTTCGGCCACCACCCCAGGGTGGCAGGGGTGGTGCAGCTACAGAACTACAGCTGCAGTTGCTTCTGGCCCCAGGCCCACCTGGTGGGAGGAATTAAGTGGTGGATCAGAGCAGGAGTGCAGAGCCTGCTTAAGATTTGCATCAGGTCCGGGTTGTTTTTCTTGGGGAAGGAGGAGTGCTGGTGTGGCAGAGCTGGCTGTATGGAAATAGCTCTGAAATCAACAGCGCATCCCCTCAAGCTTGGAACAAAGTACTCTTTACTCTACAAGCAGTCATACCCTGCTGAAAAACTCAAGGGTCAAGTAAGTTGGCTGGGAATATGGCCAGGCAGTGAAAACGGTCTCAGAGTCAGACTCAGACTTTGGAATCTTTCTTTAGTGACAAAGAAGACCAAAACATACAGCCAGAAGAACTCAACAAAGTGCAAGAGCCTACATCAAAAGCCTTCAAGAAAAACATGAACTGGTCTCAGGCCATGGAAGAGCTCAAAAAGGATTTGGAAAAGCAAGTTAGAGAAGTAGAAGAAAAATTGGTACGAGAAATGAGAATGATGCAAGTCAATGACTTGCTAAAGCAGACCCAAAAAAATACTGAAAAAAATATTGAAGAAAACAACACCTTAAAAAATAGACTAACTCAAATGGCAAAAGAGCTCCAAAAAGCCAATGAGGAGAAGAATGCCTTGAAAGGCAGAATTAGCCAAATGGAAAAGGAGGTCCAAAAGACCACTGAAGAAAATATTACCTTCAAAATTAGATTGGAGCAAGTGGAAGCTAGTGACCTTATGAGAAATCAAGATATTATAAAACAGAACCAAAGGAATGAAAAAGTGGAAGACAATGTGAAATATCTCATTGGAAAAACCACTGACCTAGAAAATAGATCCAGGAGAGATAATTTAAAAATTATTGGACTACCTGAAAGCCATGATCAAAAAGAGCCTAGATATCATCTTTCAAGAAATTATCAAGGAGAACTGCCCTGATATTCTAGAGCCAGAGGGTAAAATAGAAATTGAAAGAATCCATAGATCACCTCCCCAAAAAGATCCCAAAAAGAAAACTCCTAGGAATATTGTCGCCAAATTCCAGAGCTCCCAGGTCAAGGAGAAAATACTGCAAGCAGCCAGAAAGAAACAATTTGAGTATTGTGGAAACACAATCAGGATAACACAGGATCTAGCAGCTTCCACATTAAGGGACCGAAGGGCTTAGAATACAATATTCCAGAGGTCAATGGAGCTAGGATTAAAACCAAGAATCACCTACCCAGCAAAACTGAGTATCATGCTCCAAGGCAAAATATGAATTTTCAACAAAATAGAGGACTTTCAAGCTTTCTCAGTGAAAAGAGCAGAGCTGAATAGAAAATTTGACTTTCAAACACAAGAATCAAGAGAAGCATGAAAAGAATCTCCCATCCCTCAGGACCTGTGTTCCTGTTCAGAGTCTGTTAGCTGTATCTTCCTTCAAACTTATTGAATTCTGCTTTCTTGCTCAAGGTATTTCCTACCCTGCACTTCAAAATGTCACAGTCCCTCACTCCCATAGTGACCCCCTCACTTCTGCATCACCAACCAGCCCTTTGTTGGGCTGAATTAAGTGCAGAACAGCAGCAGTTCTCTTCATTGCAGAGAATTTTCTCTCAGGAGAACAGAAGTAAGGCAAGACCTCCACTGCACAAGACTGAAGCAGATTATTACAAAGCCCGGATGAACTAATTGCACACCGCTGGCTCTATTTGAGAGAAAGTATTTTTTTCCTCCTGAGAAACTGGCTTGAATAAATATCTATCTATCTTGACTAAAGACAAAAAAAAAGACCACTGGGGAGAGCAGCGTCAGTGGTTCAAAAGTTTGCATTTCAGGAGATGCCACTGTACTACTTCTGGTGGTGGCTTCCTAAATTTCAGGGATAGTACCAAGGTACATAAATTTACAACAAAGATTCCTCCTTGACCTTGGCTATACTTCTCAGCTGTGTGGGAGAGAAATGATAGATATTTACCTTAAAAGTAGTCAATATGTGTTCAATTTGGGGACATAAATAAAGAGACAATGTTGCAATTAGGACATTGGAAAGAAACACTAGGAAATCATTTTAACCTGTGTGTTGTTAATGACCGCATGTAACCTCAGGATGTTAGTCACTTAACCTCAGCTAAATGGCCTTAACCTCCCCACAAGGGAGGAGACAATGAAGTAAGCCTCATTAAATCTTAAATTTGTGTTGAATCCATTTGTGTGTGTGTTGTTGTTGTTGAGCCAACAGGATAGGATTAACACACTGGACTTCTGATAATATGGCATACTGAGAAACAGGACATCCTGTCTTTTCAGACTCATTTCACTTCTGTATGTTTACTCCTGGTCCTAATTTACAATCTGCAGCATGAAGGATGAGACCCCATAGTATAAATTCCCATATATAATATTTCACAGCATTTCATTAGCACAATCAATCCCTTTCTTTGTCACTCCTTAATATCACTTTTCTGGCTGTATGAAAAATTGCCAAGATCAAATCATCAAAATCTCTTCTTTCTAAGACCAGTTTCTGGTCAGCTGTTCACAAATACTTAGAGTACCCAAACATTTAAATGTTTCTTAAATGCAGATGGCAACAACTACTTAGCTACATCTCTTTCCAGTCTTTGGGGCAATATCTGCATTACTCCACACTCAAAAAATATAAATTGCTGACTAGCTTCCATTCGAATTTATATAGTGCCTTTTCCTTGACAGGCCCTACATAGTACTTGCAAAATTCATCATTATGGCACATCTGTGTGAAATCATTTATACTGTAATTTAACAGATAAAGAAGGACAGGAAATACATAAAGGAACTCAGATAAAGTAAGTGATTTGCTCAATGTCAGAGAACTAAATTGGTTTAAATACCATGCTGAGGCTAAGGTCATGGGTTCAACCCACATATGGGCTAGTTGGAACTTCACCCAGCAAACTGCTGCCCCACAGTCCTTGACAATACCTCTACTCTGTTTATCCAACCAGAAATCATGAGCCACCAAATCACGAACACAAAACCAAAGAGGTCAGCCAATGTGAAGGCTCAGAACAATCCACATCCACAATGGGAAAAAAAAAAAGAATTTAGTATATTATTGAGCTACTATTGATAATGGATCAATAGTATTCAATAAACTTGATAATTTAGTAAATTACCAAGTTTTTAGAGAGATAAATGGCAGGTGGAAGCTTCCCCTACTCCCAATCTATTAATGCAGAATCATGTGTTTCAGAAACTTAATTCTAAAGGATGATTTTAACTTGATTTGAGACAAGAATAAGCAACTGGCTAAAAATGGACATCATGAATATGAGTGTGAGTGTACACAGAAATAAAGATAAATAATCCCTGCACTCAAGCTGAGCCTGCATTATAAGGGATTCTTAATAATTTTTTAGATCCTAAGACCACTCTAGTAGTCTGATGAAGCCTATGAACTCCTCACAATAATATTTTTAAATGAACAAAACAAAATTTACACGGGATTACAAAGAAAGCCAATTATACTGAATTATACTCAGCAATGAAACTAGTTTTAAAAACAAATTCACAAACCACAAGTTAAGAACCCTTACTCTAGTAGAAGGGTTAGCAATCTTATAGCATGAGTACCAGGAAACAATGTCCTTGATAGTTCAAGTTTAGTATTTTGTTTCCACTGGCCCAAATGTTCACATGGATGATTTGTGCCCGACCTGTGGTGGAACATTCTGAGTTTGTATTGGTCTGGTCAGTTCTAAGTTGACTCTACCATAGTGATGTCATTTTGGTCCTCTTCAAGAATGAAGGACAACAACCAACCATTGAGTACTGGGCCTGGAGTCAGAAAGACTCATCTTCCTGAGTTCAAATCTGGCCTCAGATCTGTCCTAGCTGTGTGACCCTGGGCAAGTGACACATCCTGTTTGCCTCAGTTTCTTCTTCTGTAAAATGAGCTGGAAAAGGAAATGGCAAATCACTCCAGTATCTTTACTGAGAAAACCCCAAATGAGATCACCAAGAGTCAGACACAACTGAAATAACCCAACAACAAAATTCTTTCCACTAGGAAAAAAAAGGCAACCGACAAATGAGTGGCAGCCTCTGGAGGAGTACACACATAATCACGGCTCCTGGCCCACTCTCTGCCTTGATAAATGGCTACAAATCATGAAGGCAGGAACCAAACACTTACTGGACTGTGATAAAGGCACTCCCTGCACCTTGTCAAACTTCTTTTATATTCCCAACAACCTAGCAAATGTTTCGGTCAATAAATATACTCCATTAACCAAACTCTTCTTTAACTTGCCTGGTTCCACTTACCTTTATGGAGGCATCTCTCCATCTCTTCATCTCTCTCTCTCCCCCCTCCTCATCAGATCCTTTGTCTTTCCATTGTACCACAAAATCCTGGGTTCATGTCCCAGCTCTATAACCTACTTCTTGTGTGACCTTGAACAAGTCACTTCAACCCTTTTACCTCAATTTACTTCTCTGTAAAATGAGAGGTTTGGACTAGATGATGTCCAATGTCTCTTCCAAATTGAAATCCGTCAAACAATTTGCAACTGGCTAGACATATTAGGACCAGACATCAATATGGAAACATCCATGACAGTGTTTCCTTTCCTGAGTATGGGAATTCACTCCCCGGTAAAACAGGGGCCTTTCTAAGTTTTAGATGGGCCTTCCTAATTTAGACATTTGTGTAACATTTTCCTGGCTGGCAGTCTTCATGATGTCAGTTTTTAGTCAGTTTTTCTTGTCTCAAATCAAGTTAAAGTCATCACTTCAAAATTAAATTTCTGAAACACATGATCTTACATTAATAACTACAAGTAGCAGAAGCTGCCACCTGACATGTTCCATCTAAAAATAAAATGAAATCTATCAAATTCTACAGTCACTAATGAAAACCCCCAAACCAGACAAAAAAAAGAAACCAGCATAAATCCCCTTGTTACTATGCCAAAAATTTGACAGACACAAATAAACAAATAGAAGAATCCACATACATGTTCCATCACATTCTATTTCTTAGGTTTGTCAGTTGACACATTATAGAGAGTGAGCTGCCTGCCTAAGGAAAATTAGGTGATAACATTCAGTGATGACATGTTAACAAATATCTTTGGCTTAAAGTGAGTTTTCTTTGTATGCAAGCTAGTACATGGCTCCAGTGTTCTCAAATCCATAATTCCATGTGACTATATGATCCATACACCACTAAATACTGATTCCATCTTTTTATCTTTTGCCTGCCTTACCAGTTATCATTTATACAGATCAAAGTTTTCAAAGCATTTTACATGCATTATCTCATCTAAGCCTTATAGCAATACTGTACCATGATAAATGTGCTGCAATTCTTATTTTATAGATGAAGAAAGGCTGAGATGAGGCTGAGAAAAGTGAATTCACTCGCCCAGAGACACAGAGCTAGTTCAGGGTTTGAGAAAGGATGCAACCTCAGATCTTCCTGACTACAAGTCCACCACATCACCTCTCTTCTTGTCATACGTTGTTGTTGTTTGTCCTTCATTTTCGAAGAGGACCAATGACATCACAAGGGTGATGTCTTGACTCCTGCGTGAATTGGATTTAAGTGAGGCAGAGTTGCACAAAGTTGTCAACCTCACTCTCTCTTCCAGTCAGAGTACAGTGGCAAGACAAATGTCACGATGACTGTTAATGGCCCAGAATGCACTGGATGACCTTGGCATCTTCAATATCTGACCAAGCTCTAAGTTCTCCACAGAGCATGCTTCAGCCACCCACTGGAACAAATTGTTCTCATCTGCTAGTTCCAATGGGGAGAAAGTCTTTACATGTTTGGGGCAGACAACCTCCTAACTCATTAACAGGTTTGAGGCCCACTGGTTACCCTCAACCTGGTTTAGCCCATCTGCCAGGATGATTTACACCTAGTACAGCTTCTTGGAGCCACAGGTGAGAGTTGAATGACAGGTAGACAACAAAGGTGGATAAGCAGCCTTACAAAGGGCTTGGCAAGCCCTCATACCTGAGGTGCTAGTCCTCCTTAAACACCCCATAGACCCCTCCCTGTCATATATATGTAAATAAGCATTGGTACCGAGTCAGCTGAAGGCAAAATTGTTAATCACATAATAAATATATGCTATTAGTTGTCCCAACTGTGTCTCCTTGCATCTACCATCCTTAAAATTGCCCCACTAGATGTCTAGGGTCAACTCTTGGCCTCGAACTCTTCCCCAGGAAGGATTCCATGCTCCAGACTTTTTCTTATCATTATTCCTTATTTGTGGGTATGTGTGTGTTCTGCGAGCCACAAATATATATTACTTTAATTTTTTAATACCAAATATCAATAATTGTAAGAAAATATAACACAGTAAGCCTTCATTAAACTCATTCTGTAAAATGTAGATTGTCAACAAAATGAGAATATAGTCTCAAACTGAGCTAAGTTATTAAAAAGCTACAATGAAAATTGTTTTACCTAGTGCTCTTTTAACCAGAAATCACAGCTAATAATTACATCTATACTTCACACATCAACTAAAATAAGACTCTTACTGTGTTATGGCCATTCTTTAAACAATGATACTAATGTTCAACAACCTCCAGACATTATAAGATACATACATGCCTCCCATATCATGATACAAAAGATTAAATTATGCTTAAGATTTGTTATTCTAGGTTATTGTTATTATGTTATTCTAGGTATAGCGGACAAAGACTGAACACAGAATTTTGTTGCTCTCAAGAACACCTAGATCAGGAACTTCGTTCTTCCTTTACAGGTTGGTACTTGGGCTACAACTCAGACTCTTAGAAAGCTGTCTAGAGCCCTGCAAGGTGTATCAGTGGTCTTCAGGTCAGATTTCTCCATCTCTATCACTGTGCTGCCTCTTATTTTTATTCCATTTTTTCAACTGTTTATTTATGTTTGCCATATTAACCAATATACTTGATTCCCTGACCTTATCAGATAACAGAGCCCTAAAAGTCAAAAGCTAATATTAGGTTTTTCTTGGTTATTTCCTTTTCATAAATGACAGTTCTAATCATGTACAGTCAGCTCTGGTTATTCATAATCAAAAGCACCATCAGCAATGTTCTCTATGAAACCTCAGGATAGAGAAGTTAGGTTTTTAAAGAAGACCACAAGTAGTCTCACAAACAATTACAAAATTAGTAGGGCCAAGATAGCACAATTATGGATCAAATAAAAAATCTGGAAGAAAAGGCAAAACCCTGACTTCCCAAAATAAAAGACTCAATATGTTCACATTCCACCAAAACAACAAATTCCAAATGCTAGCCAGTTAGTGGGAAGGGGGTGGGAGTGGGGAAAGTATCTTCTGGCATCAAGAAAATGTCATTTAAGAGATATTCTTAGCACAATGTATGGTGGAAGAACATGCCAAGAGCTGTTGTCCACTGTTGAGAGACTTCACTCTTGCTTCTGAAGCACCAGTCTATGAGACTTATTTTCTCTTTGATTTCCTCAGCCCTAAAGCAGCTCTGCCGATGTGTAATTTTCAAAAATCATTAGATCTCCCCATTGAGTGGCAGCAGTAAATGTGGGTAGGGCCAGTATTTCCTGTCAACCACAATGACCTTCTACTGTTTCCCCTGTCAAAAACTCCGGAAGCATTATAAGCACCTGGCTACTGCATATACTGGGCCACAGCCTGGGAAAGAGACCGCCATCACCATTGTACAAAGGAAGACTTCAAAAGACAACCAAGTTTGCATGCACACACACACACACACACACACACACACACTCTCTCTCTCTCTCTCTCTCTCTCTCTCTCTCTCTCTCTCTCTCTCTCTCTTTTTCTTGCTGTGACTAATGAGGCAGCAACATGATTTGGCTAGCAAGCAAGAGGAGGAAGAGGGAACACAGGAGAAAGGAGCAACCAAGCTTTGGCTGCCAGCCGAGGGAGGAGAATTTAAGAGCCAAAGAGATGGAGAAGGAAATGACCTAAGAGGAGATAAGAATCTGCTGTTCAAAGAGGACTATAAAGAGAAACAGCAGGTGCAGGAGCAGTCTCTTGGCAAGCTGGGACTGCCCTTAAGCCCAATCCAAGGCTCCACCATTAAAGAACACATAGCAGGAGTGACTGGAGTCCCGTACAACCTAGGCAGTAAGCCAGTCACATCTGAGGAAAGGACTGAAGGTACAAGGTAGCTAAGGAGAGGTGAACAAAGCAAGCAAAGGAGAAATCCTCTGACCTTGGGATCAGAGTTCATCCACTAGACAGTGACCCTCTGGCCATGAGTGGGAAACCATCCAAGGGAAGCTTGCTGAGAAATGCAGAGGTCTAAGACTAAGCACCTGAGCTGTGTTCCTGGAATGCCAATGGCCGGTAAAGGACTACAAACCAGGACGGCCTAGGTCTGGCAGGGGCCACAGGAATGGAGCCCATGTAGTATGAGATAGTTCATATATTTGATTTTATTCTTATCACATTTATGGGTATGATATGTACATACATACATGCACACATACATACATATGTATGGAGAGAGAGAGAGACAGAGAGAGAGAGCGAGAGTCTTTGGATGATAAACTCCATTATGCTTAAAGGGTTTAATAGCTTAAAACTGCCCTGAGACTCTTGAGATACTCTGCATAAACATTATTTCTTAACTACCTTCATGTAGGATCTGAGGAGCCTTATCTTAATCTTAAGAGTTATTATTACACATGCCTTTGGACAGAATAGCTTTCTTATTGTATTTATTATTTTATTACTGTTGAAAAGTTCTATGGATGATAGCAGGAAATAGACATTAGCATAATAGGTCCACATCCCTCTTCCTATAAATTAAAGTGGAACATCTCAACAGCTGTGCATGTGTTTGTTTGCATTTGATTTTGACAAGTTGTCTTCTATCAGAGAACCAGGCTAGCCTAGAACAGAGAAGCTCATCACTGTTAGGTTGGACTTTTAAGTGACAACTTTTTTGGTCACCACAACCTACAAAGCAAATACAAATACAAAAAGTACTTTGAAGCCTCTGTCTAATTCTACCACAATGACACATGGAAAAAGAGCCAGAGGGTGCTAAGCATCCTTAGCACCATTTTTAGACTGTCTTATAAATATTAATTTAACTGTCTGCCCTCTAAATGTGTACAGCTTCTTGAATACGTGTCTTATCTCACCCACTGCACAGAAGAAGCCTTCCTAAAACTATACTTTTTCATCTTTCTAGCTCCATCAGCATACAGTCTAGTATCCTGCACAAAGTGGACTCTCAGTGAATGAATACAAAGGTGTGGTCTATTATCCCTATTTTACAGATGAAAGTCAGAAACATCTGCTCTTACAGCATTTAATTTTTTTTAGCAATTGTCTAACACTTATCATCATGGGCTCTATAGTCAGAGAACCTAGTTCAAATCCTACTTCTGACACTGAATGGGCAAAGAAATTAATCTCCCTGGGCATCCGTAAAATGGGAAGGGATTGCACCAGATGGCCTCTGAGGTTCCTTCCAACTCCAGTCCTATGAACCTACATAGCTAATTAAGGACAGAGACTACATCACAAATCTTTGTATCAAAACCAAATCAATAAATATTTGCCACATCACAAATCTTTGTATCAAAACCAAATCAATAAATATTTGCCAGTGTCTACTTTGCTGCCCATGATGATACAAAAGAAGATATGGTCCCTATCACCAAGGAATTTATTATAAAGTCATAAGGCTTTGGCAAGCTGGGACTGCCCTTACAGATACAAACCTGTGAAGAATTAACAATGAAGGATTTGAAACAACGAGACAGCAGATAGAATGAAATGTAGTACAAAGAAACAAGCTTCCAGAGGAGGTAGAACTCATTCCAGGAGGATATGTACAGAGGTTTTACAATAGAGGCTGGAGGTCAAAGGATGAAAACAGTTTGGATAAGCAGAGAGCATATATTCTAGACAGATAGAATGGTGTGAGCAGAAAAAAAATAAATAAATAAACCTGGAAGGTGATAAAGTTCGAAGTTTAGCAAGAAACAGTGCGTAAATCTGCTTGGCTGTCCCAGAAAGTTCAGAAAGGTGACTTGCTGATGAAAACACTTAAGAACACAGCTAAAAATTATTACTCGTCATATTGCCCAAGCTACAGAAGCCACTCCAAAGTTTGATAATTCTGGGGACTCAAAACATGTCTAATGTATTTGGTTTGGGGTGCTATGTGTAAAGAATGACAACGCATAAAAGTGCATCCCAAGGAGGGCCACTGGAATGATGAAAGGCATGAGGGGGGTTGATGGAACTGGGAATGCTTAGGCTAAAGAAGACATGTTAGTTGTCTTCAAGTATTTCAAGTTCCATCTCATGTGAGACAGATTAAACTTGTTCTGATTGTCCCTAGAGGACACAACTAGGATCAGAGCATTGAGCTGCCGTCCAAAAGTGGAACTGAGTGTCCTAGGATCTGTCCGCACCAGAGATCTTCAAGCAAAGGCTGGATGACTTCTTGTTGGTCACTTGTAGCTAGAGGTCCTCAAGCAAAGGCTGGATGACTTCTTTTTCAAGCATGGGTTGGACTTGATGCCTGCTGGGCTCCCTTCAAACATTCAGATTCAGTGAAATGCCCTGCTTATATTACAATCAGCAGCTTTGTCTTCCTAGGTGGACAATCTATTTAAAAGGCATTACTCCAAGTATTGTAAATTGGAATAATGAAGACTGACATCACGGCAACCCAATTATGAGAAAAATTATCCTGGCTTGCATAGGGATCCTAGCATCAAAGATTTAGAGCTAGGAAAATGTAGTCGCTTCCATCGAGTCAAATCCCCTAATTCTATAAGTAGAGAAATGAAGGCCCAGCGATGTTAAGTGACTTGCCCAAAGTTACCCAGGGAACGAGCATCCATCCAGACCCTACATAACCCAGGTCGTCTGACTCCAGAGTCATTGTTCTTTCCATTGTATCTATCTCCCATACTACAGAAATTAAATATTTTAATGAGGAAGAGTTCCAATATACCTCCATATTACCTTTAAAATTACTAAGTTTTTTAATCTGTCAGCTGTCAATTTCTACCTCCAAGTTTTAAAAGCACAGCTATCAGTTGACACAGCTATAGTAATGACAATGATAAAAACAGCAACAAGAATAGTATTCACATAGCACAAGATGCCTTGCGAATGTTATCTTGTTTTATTTGGTAGGTAACTGAGAGCCCCGCTGAAGATTA
Source organism: Trichosurus vulpecula (assembly GCF_011100635.1). Lineage (NCBI taxonomy): Eukaryota > Metazoa > Chordata > Mammalia > Diprotodontia > Phalangeridae > Trichosurus > Trichosurus vulpecula. The sequence continues at coordinate 166,376,992 of NC_050578.1, forward strand.
TCAAATAGCAGCATATGACAGCTGATAATAATGGCACGTATAAGATCTTTCAAAGGATTTTTACATATATCTCATTTGTTCCATACAACAACCCCAAGAGGTTAGTTCTATTATTATCATCCCCATTTTACAAGTGAGGAAACTGAGGCAGAAAGCCAATGGAAGGGAGAGAACACTGGAGTTGGGCTGAGTGCCTCCACCTATTCATTACTAGCTGTGTGACAACAAGCAAGTATAAGACGGGGCTGATGGTACCTACCCTGCTTCTATCACAGGACTGTTGTGGGACTAAATGAAATAACATATATGAAAACAATTTGTGCACTATAAAGCATTTTGAAAATGTAAGAGGGTATGAATACTGAACTAGAAGTCAAGAGATCTGGATCTGAGTCCCAGCTTTGCCAACAGAACAGCTGGGTGACCTTGATAAAATTACTCATGTCAGTTCTGCGATTCTACCTATGCTGTTTTAATGCCACTAAAATTTAATACCACTTTTAAAAAGGAAATGATAGCATTCTCTAAATTTAATCAATATTTATTACAAATAAAATACTTGCTGAGTGTTTACCATGTACAAAACAATATAGGGAAATACAAGCAGAAAACTGTCTTTCCTTTCAATCTGTATCCCTAACACTATGTGCTTTGCACATGGTAAGGACCTAATAAATGAATATTTATTATAAATTAATATTTAATTTAATAATAATAATTAATATTTATTTAAAAGTAAATATTTAATTGACTGAATAAATGAATAAGAGAAGGGGAAAATGGGCATTATATAATGACAGTCACTGTATACATAATTAAAATACTTAACATTTGTATAATCCTCATACATTCCAGACCATGTGTGAAGCACTGTGAGTGCCACAGTTTTTGATGGATATCGATTAACTACACCATAGTCAGAGGAGGTCCAGGTTGATGATGGGGAATAAGGACCATGAATATTTACTACACATTAATATTTAATTTAATAATAATTAATATTTATTTAAAAATAAATATTTACTTGATTGAATAAATGAATAAAAGAAGGGGAAAATGGGCATTATATAATGACAGTCACTGTATACATAATTAAAATACTTAACATTTGTATAATACTCATACATTCCAGAACATGTCGATTAACTACACCATAGTCAGAGGAGGTCCAGGTTGACGATGGGGAATAAGGACCATGCCATTCAAGGATCAGATGAATGAAGCTGAGGAGTCTAGTACAGAGAAGAGGTAAATTAAAGGACACATAAACAGAAGTTTTCAAGTATGTGAAGTGTTGCCATTTACAAAAGGGACTGGACTTACTCAGTTTAGCTCCAGGGAAGCAGAAGCTACAGAAAGGTGAATTTCAGTTCAATGTCAAAAAAAAAAAAACTTGTTAACAAAATTAAGCTATCTAAATATGAAATGGGCTGCCTCATCCCTGGGATCTTCAACTATAGGCCTGATAAGCTTGTAGAGTAGATCTCTGTTCAGGTACATATTGAATCAGATGACTTCTGAGGGCATTTCCAACTCCAAGGTTCTATAAAACTCCTCCATAGGTCTCAGTTTTTTCAGATGGAAAATAAAAGGGTTGAGCTAGAATGATCCTTATGGACCATGCCAACTCTAGCAATCTAAGAATCTATGTACGGCCCACCCAGCCACCTCCAGCCCAGCTCAGGATGAGATTTTCAAGCTTGGATGGGGCCCAGGATTCTCCCAGAAACATGTACTTTTCATTGGGGAACAATTCTGTTACCAATCAAAGGGGAGATTAGAGATGGCAGGGTCCCTCTTTCCCTTTTTTACCTTGGGGTCCTTCTGTGGTCACTGCCCTTCCTCTCCCCTAAATTTTAATGAATTGTTTCATGGTTATTGTGTTGGGAAAAGTTCATATTATCAGAATCAGTGTGTTTATATAAAGAACTGTATGCACAAATGTGTATATTCAGCAACCTCTAGTGAAAAATTACAGTTGATGGCGGTGCTAACCCAACCCCTAATTTCCCATAGGTTCAATGTATCAACATCCATGTTTTTTGCTTTTCTACAATTTTCTAGGAATGTTGCCACTGCAAAACTTGATTATTGACAGTAACTATAAATACAACAACAAAATAAGACAATAAAATCTATGGAAAAGAACAGAGAATCAGAAGTTAAGGATTCTGGCCTTGAATTTACTGGCAATGTTGTAACCTTGCAAAGTTATAGCCTCTCTGTGCCTCCCTCAGCTTTCTCCTCCACGACATGAGGATAATAACAATTCCTCCCCCTATTCTGGGATAAAATAATATACACAAAAACACTTTGCATTCTTAGAAAGGGGTCATATAAAACAGAGGAAGCATCTAATTTCCATTCAATTTATCCACCAAATAAGTGAATAAAAATAAAAGCAAATTCCGTCCAAATAAGCTTGGTGGGTCACTTCCAGGAAAGGATAAAAATTAAACTTCATACAAAGCCAACATTGTTGGCCATCTCATTCATCTACTCCAACCAAAGCAAAGTGGTATTTCAAATGGTTTCCGGACTCTACAGTTTGTACAAATGGTACCATGAACAGCTGTTTTCCAACTTCACTAAGAATGAAACAAGATGTGCATGAGGTACAACTTAGCCTATTACACAGAGATTTAATGTCGTTTATATATTCAGGAGGGACTTTATGACTCAAAGACTTTGACAGCCACCCTATTCTCTTCTTTCTTGGTTTTTGCAACACTACTCTCTCCTGGTTCTCCCCTTCCCTGACAGCTCCTTCTCAGTCTCCTTTGTTGGATCCTTATGAGACATTGGTACCCATTAGTAAGGAAAGTTATGAAGAATGTCCCCCAAGATTATGAAAAGGGGAAACTAATTCTTTGTGAAAAATATGTACACAATGCTGCACAGAGGGAGGGTGGTAAGTTTGTCCCCACCAGTTCTCTGATGTCATTTTACATCAACTCATACACAGTGCAACCACAAGTTTGCATGAATTCTCACGTTGGGAATTACTTAGAATAGGTTTGCGGTCGCTGAATACAATTCAAAGTTGGGATTTGGCTCCCATACACACATCTGTATCCCTGGAATCTGACAAAACATCTGGACCAGTAACTGCTGAGAGCGCTTTTGTGGTAACAATAATTCCTGAGGCCACAAAGAATCTTGGAATCCCACAAGCAACAAGCTGCAGGTGCAAGAATATGCAGACAACCAGAATGATTGTAAGAATTTCAGCTGAACTTCCCCAGTATGGATTTTTGTACCACATATTGAAAACAAGCTATTACGGTATAAACTACATGCCTGGAGAAATGAGCTTTGGAAAGAAGCTGAATATATTTCATTTCTATGTGTAAATGACTAGCCTAACAGAATTAGAGCCGGCCTCTACTTCAACTCAGTCCTTTTTACATATGTAGAAACCGAGGCCCAGGGAAGTTAAACGATTTGCTCAAAGGTCACAATGATAAAGCCAGTATTTGAACCCCTGTCCTCTGACCTAAGCTAGCTATTTAAATCAATTCAACCTGAATGAGCAGCTACTTTATGAGAAACTACAAGAATAATTCTAGTCTAATTAGTTTCACTAACTTTTATGTATATTTTAAAAGTAAGAGAAAATGTAAGCTTTATTTCTTTTGTTGGCTTGTTTTTATGCTTGTTAGGGAAAGAAGGAGTAGGTATTTGCTTGCCAGAAAGCTGTTGTCATTTTAAGAAAAATTAAGTGGCAAAGACTGCTATTAGCTTGCTTTCTGGATAATAATTCAATTAATTCTTCTGAATACATTCAAAGGGCCTGTCAACAGCACAGAAGGAGGAATATAAACCAACTGCACAACACCTGAGAACCAAAAAACAGAGAAAAGAAAGAAAAAGCAAGTCAGAAGGGTAGGCCTCTCTGCTCTGAATCTACTATTATAGCCCCAGAACTGAACAACTTCCCCCACCAAAGAAAGCTAGAATTAAGGCGGCCCCTCATTTTGGTCACACTCTAGTCTCAGCTACTTCCTGAAATCCTCATGGTCTGGGTTCCAGGGGTGGTGAGTCTGAGGTCTCCCTCAAGGCCACATGTGACCCTCTTAATCCTCAAGTGACTGAATCCAAAACTTCACAGAACAAAGGATTAAACAGAGTGAATACACAATGTCATCCCAAATTTCTCTTTACAAACTGGGGGGAAAAGAGGGGCAGGGTGGGACAGGGGAGGAGTAGGGAAGAGGAGGGAACCAACCTTATTCCCTGGAAACTTCTCTCTTACTAGTAATCTCTTAATTGTCAAGTCCAGTGGCTTTTTCTCTATACTCATTCTCCTCAAACTGGCTTTTTTATTCTCCCTCTTTATGATTCACTTAGTGATCAGCTCCCATGGATTGAAGTACCATCTCTATGCTGATGATTCTCAAATCTACCTTTCCTGCCTCAACCTCTCTGTTAAACTCCAGTCTCACATCTCCAACTTCCTTTCAAATGTCCAGCAGACAGCCAAAATAGAACTCATTATCCTCCCCCACCCACCCCACCTTCCCTATTACTTTAGAGGACAAAACCAAGCCCTCAGGCTCACAATTTTGGTGTCCTCCTTAACTTCCCACAATCTCTCCCCTCTCCCTCCCTCCCCCCTGCCATCCAATCTATTACTAAGGCCAGTCAATTTCACCTTTTCAGCATCTTTGCTTTCTCCCTGACGCTGCCACCACTTGGGTGCAGACCCTCACATCTGGACTATCACAATAGCCAGGAGGTGGGTCTTCCTGCCACAAGTGTCTCCACACCCCAATCCATCCTCCATTCAGCTACCAAAGTGATTTTCCTAAAGCACAGGCTGGATAAAGTCACCCTCACCCCTCAATAAATTCCAGTGGCTCCCTATCACCTCCAAAATCAAATACAACCTGCTTTGCTTAGCATTCAAAACCCTTCATATGCCAGGCGCCTCGTACCTCTAACATGTCTTCTTAGACCTTATTCCCCACCATGGAGGCAAGATGAGACTTATATACAGAAAGATTGTGGGAGGGATTGAGAGGTGGTCTTGAGTAGTCTGGGATGACTAGAGGAGGAGTTTAGAGCAGACTGGGGTGAGGTCAGACTCCAGGGTGGGAAATAGCTGAAGGCTCCGTGGAGATGACAGACAGTAGAGGGCTAGGGTAACAGAGCTAAGGTATACATATTTTGATCAAGATGAAGGATGGGAAACAGCCAGAAGGCAATCCAGAGGTAGCCAGACAATGGAAGGCTAGGCTAGGCTAGGCTATTTGGGCATGAAAACCCAGATCAACTGGGAAGATTCAGGGTGGGGTTCAAGGGGGTTGCCCCAGTCTAAACCTCATCTGGGGCCCCACCCCATCCACTCCAACTACTGTCCTCCCTGGCTTCCTTTAAGTCCTGACAAAACTCCCATCTTCTATAGCAAGCCATTCCCAGCTTTTCTTAATTCTAGTTCCTTCCCTCGTATTTATCCTGTTCCACTCTGCCTCACTTAAATCCAAATCAAGACATCACCTGTGGTGTCATTGGTCTTCTTTGAGAAAGAACATTGGTCTTCCTTGAAAAAGGAGAAACAACATTTACTCCGTACATAACTTATTTGTATTCATTTGTTTGCCTGATGCCTCCCTCATTAGATTGCGAGCTCCTTGAGGACAGGACTGTCTCTTGCCTCTCTCTAATACCTTCAGGGCTTAGCTTAGTGCCTGAAACACTGTGGGCATCTAATAAATGTTTGTTTTCCAGCTGACTGAGAAAGGAAAGCATAAAAAATAACCTTTCCAGAGAACAACAAGAAAATTTAGAGTAAGAGTTATAAATCTATTCTACCTTTATGCTTGAAGATCCCACTACCATGCCCATGTCCCAGGTCATTATTAAAAGGAAAGGATAAAAATAGCAATAGCTGCCTCTGTCTGTAATGGGAAAAATAAATAAAACTAAAACTACCCGGTGATTGGGAATAAACTGACATTCAAAGAGCACCAAAAAATGCAGATAGATGGGAAGTAAAAGGAAAAAAAAGAATCTTTAAAAAAAAAAACAACCAAACACTAGGGTTACATAAGAAACACAGTAACAGATCATTATAAGTAAACAGTTGGAAAAAACATCAGAATGGAAGGCAAAGAGCAAACAGGCTATTATCGTTCTTTTCTCAAAGTTTATATCTTTCTTAAGAATGTAAATAGTTCTGGTCCTATGCTGGTTTTTAAAAGATGTTTACCATGCAGGATCAGCAACATAAGAGGGACTTCAATTTAACTGAGTGTGATAAAACTAAAAGATATGAAGGTCTACTTCACCTCCCACTAATATTAAGTCATACTTCTTTCTTAATCTGTACATTTTCAAAGGATATCTATGTTCCATGAGCTCCACACCCTGAAGATGATGGCCAGAAGTGAAGAGTAACAACAGCTAACATTTATAAAACACCTAGAGGTTTGCAAAGTGCTTTACAAATATCAACTCATTTCATCTTCATAATCATCTGGGGAAGTTGGTGCTATTATCCTCCATTTTATAGGTGAGGAGATTGAAGCAGAAGACTAAGTAACAGACTTGCCCAGGGTCACCCAGCCATTAAGTGTCTGAGGCTGGACTTGAACTCAGTTCTTCTCCACTCCCTGTCTAACACTCTATCCACTGCGCCACGCCTCTAGGAAATAGTTTTCAATTATTGCCATAAACACGAAAGAGTAAGGAGTAAGAACTTTTGTAAATAAATATTTTCTTTGAAAGCATAAGGAAAACTGTTCGAATGAAAAAAATCACTAAAATACTGGAAAGTTTTCAAATTTGGAAATTGTGCGTTAAAAAAGTAACAATTTCCCATTAAGTAATAAGATTCTACGACCTCCCACATACAAAACATCTGGAATTGGAATTCACTAGCCCAACCCGGCATGCAAAATCGGAACTGGTAATAAATGCTAGTAATTCTGAGCAGCTCTTTACAAAGAGCTTCCTCACAACCACCCTTCAGGGTATGCAGTGAAAGCACTTTTATCCCCAGACAGATGAGAAAAGCAAAGAGTAGTAGTTACATGATGAGTCCAAACCCGGATTCAACCCAGGGTCACTGCTCTCCTGGTGGATCCCATTGTTTCTATGAAGGACATTCTTCTTAAGGTTTTTGTGAAGCATCTTCATCTTACAGATGAGAAAACTGAGACCCACAGAGGTTAGTTAAGTATCTAGTATCTAAGGCAGAATTTGAACTCAGGTCTTCCTGACTCCAATTCCAGAACTCTCTGCTTGTACCACCTAACTATTCTCTTTATTGGGAGCTCACTTATGAAACCCATGAAATTCATGGGTTTGACAAACAAAACAAAAATGGTGATACTCTATTATCTGTCCTATGAATTTAATTTATTGTGGCCAAATCAAAGTTCATTTACGTGGTACTTATCTAAACAAATGACTAATAATTACAATGAAGTTGAAGTTATACATCAGAAATTTCTGAAAGCATTTCCACTAAAGCTGATCTTAGTTTTGGCTTTTTTTGGAAAACAATTTTCCGCAGGCTTGGTGGCCCATGCCTGTAATGCTCACCTTCTGGAAGACTGACACTGCTGGGTTGCTTGAGCTCAAGAATCAGGCATCTGCACTGAGTAGCACTAACATCCGGAGCCCCCGAGAGTCGGGACCACCAGGCTGCTTGGGGAAGGACAAACCAGGCAAGTAGTTAAGAGGAATCCCGTGAGTAGCTGATGGGGTTTAGACCGTGACCCTCAACCCCAAACCTCATCATAGCTACTGTGCTTCCAGCCTGGGCAAGATAGGGAGACTCAGGTCTCCCTCACACCCAAAAGAAAGAAAAACAACTTTTAGAAAACTCAAACCACTGAAACTCAAAGTCCAGTTCATTTATAGCCAAGTGGCACCTTCCCTCCCCCTTCTCCCTGAGCTTAGACCTCAGCTATAAACAAAAAGTAAGGAAAAACCATGATATGAGAATAAAACACAGAGGAGATGAATCTTCTGTTTCAAAGATAAATAATTTTACACATTATTCATTGTTTCGTATTCTACACAAATCCTGTCCCTTCCTACTCCCCACTTCCCAGTGAATAATGAATTTTTATTCAGACCTGTAATTTCACTGGTGTAGAGAGCCCCCAGAGAGAAAACTCCCCCTCTACAAAGGCAAACAGACAACTCTTCTGTAACTCATAGTCTTAGAGAAGCTGCCCAGGGGCCCTGATAGGTTTATATATTATTCATTGTTTTGTATCATACACACATCTTCTCTTACTCTCTACACCACAATTCCAGTGAATAATAGAAGGCAAACTTTATTTCCTTACACTCAAAAAATGTTTTCAGAAACAAGTTATGTCATTTTACTCTCTTTTTTTCTCATATAAGAACAGGGAAGAAGTATTTAGATTAAATAGACTTGTTACCCTTAAGTGGGGCTTTTTATTCTTTGCGGGAGGAAACAACACACCTATCTTGACCCTACTCATTGAAACTCCTCAATAATTGTCCAGCCTCCAGGACTCTATCGTGCCCATCAGAATACCCTGGCCTGTTCAACTTCTGTCCATTTCCTTCTCTCCTCACCACTTTCTTTGTTCAAATCAAATCTCCATTCTCTTCCCCCCTCCTGACTAAAGTGAGTTTTTAATTACACCCGTAGCTGGAAAGCCACTTCACACATTCTCCTGAAAAGGATAAATGAAAAAAACTGGCAGTGGTTACAGGCGCTCCCCAAAGCAACTAAGAGCATTTTGTAAAACCTTTGGACTTGTCACCTCTCAGAGCTCGAAGTGAGCAGACACACTGCCCCGATGCTAACCAAAGTTAAATGGCCAACCGCTGGAGGGGACCCCCCAAGAAACAAGTGGGAAGCAGGGCTGTCAGCCGTCACCTTATTATATCATTTTAGAAATGCTAGCTATAACAAGAAGAAACAATTAGAAGAGTAAGCATTAACAAAGTTCAAATATATCTAAGTGAAGGTGGAATTATGGTATATTTGGAAAATTTTAAAAGAGTAACTTGAAAATATGCCTATCTAAAGGGTTTTCCTCATATACAAATAGAGAAAAAGGACATTGAGTGAAGACAGAGAAGAGAATGGAGAGGGTGATCCTTTAGTGAATTAAGGGAGAGGACAAGAGAATTTGAAGACAACTTAAAATTAGACAAGTAAAGGATCACAGATTGAGAGCTACATTTCAACTTATCCTCCCCCACCAATTTTACAACTGACGCTAAGGATGCCAAGGGGCATGCCCAGAGTCACACAGGCCTTGGGGGTGATGTGCATGAAATTGAGAGGAAAGGGCATGATGAGACCATGGAACAGCTTCTGGCCAAGTTTGCCTGGAATGTGAAATTAAGAAAAGGAGATGATCAGAAAGTCAAATCAAAGAGATACTTTTATCCCACAGGCAATGCCTTCTAGGCACTCAAGTTCTTAATTCTGGCCTGTACCCATGCTGAATCACTCTCCAAATCCAATCAATTACCAAATCTCCCAGTTTCTATCTCCACAACATCCCTGTCCTATGTCCCTTTCTCTATACATATGCCTTCATTCATGCCCTTATCACCTCTTGCTTAGACATTGGTCTGCCTCCCTCAAGTCTCTCCTCACTCTAAACCAGGGGTGGGGAACCTGCGGCCTCAAGGCCACACGTGGCTTTCTAGGTCCTTAAAGAGGGGTGGCCTTCTGACTGAGTCCAAGTTTTACAGAACAAATCCTTTTACTAAGGGGATCTGTTGTCCCAGTTAGTCGACTAGCATTTATTAAATGCTTACTGTGCTGAGTGCTGGACATACAAAGATATACGTGAAACAGTTTCTGCTCTCAAGGAGCTTCCATTCTATTGGAGGAGATATATATATATATGTATGTATATATATATGTATATATATATATATATATACACATATATATGTAACATCTCCAAGTGCATGCAGAATACATTCAAAATTAATCCAAGATTGTTTTTGAAGGGGACCAGGAAAGGCTTCATGAAGAAAGAAGCCCTTATGCTCCAGTCTCATAATATTCAGAGAGGTCCCTCAACAGATGAGGTGCGGAGTAATAGAGGTTTTCAGCCACAGTAACTCACAGAGACCATCTACTAAGCTATAAAGGCGTTTAATTCAGCACTGGGAGAAGAGAATAAAATCACAGATCTTTAAAGTACCATGGAACAAAAAAGAATGCTTATGCCCCTGCTTGCCTCCTAAAAGGAAAATGAATCTAACTATTTGTCATTAATATCTCTGCTATAAACTTGACATCTAGAATCCATGTGTTGGTAAGCAAAAATGGGCTCCTTAGCACTTAGTTCAACAAGTGACCTTGAATAGTTGGGCTTTTGTTCCCTTTGAGTAATTCATTGAGCCTTACTAGGTGCTAAGCCCCAGGCCCAAACCCCTATTAGGTGTTAAAACCTTAGTGGGTGTGGATTGGCAACTAAGGTGGGGCCCAAGGTGGGGCTAACTCCAGGGAGGGCCTAGTTTACAGAAACAAGTTATGTCATTTTACTCTCTTTTTAGTTTACATGTCGGGGAGAGCAGAGGCTTTTAGACCACGGGGTTTAAGTCCGCCTCTTTGTGAGGATTCTAGGTCACGTGGGTGAGTCCCATGTGTGAAAAAGATATAAAAACCAGGGGTTGGCTGTCTGTTCTTAGGAGCCCTTTGTCGCAGCGGTGGTGGTGCGCATGACTCTGGGCCAGCACTTGTTCTGAGCTCCCGGGCTGAACCTAGATGTGGGTAACTATGAATCTGTATTAGGTCTGTCTGTTGATGTTTGTACTTTGTTTGTATGTTGCTCTGAAGTTCAGGGTGCTGGCCTTCTCCCCTGAACTAAGTGACTGATATTTGTATGCTGAATTAAAGTGAGCTTGTCAACCCCTTCACCTTGCTTTCCTTAGTTAAGGAGATCCAAAGAACCTATGCTGTTGCCAGCTTTCTGGGTGCTGGCTGTGGGAGGATCTTATACCCCCACAGAAGCTGCTAGCCAGATTGTTGAAACAATCCATAAGCCATCTGCGCTGATGATTTCTCAAATCTACTTTTCCAGCCCTAAACTCTCTGCTGATACCAGTCTCTCACCTCCAGCTGCCTACTGGACAGTTCAAACTAGAAGTCTTGTAGCTACGTTAAACTCCTTATTCTCCTCTCCCCACAGCCAATCAGTTGCTAAATCCTGCGGATTCTATGTTTTCATCTTCCTTCTCCCCTTTGACATTCTGACTACCCCGATGCAGGCCCTCATCACTTCATGTCTAGACTATTCCAGGAGCCTTCTGGCTGGTCATCCTGCCTCATCTCTGCCCCCCACTCCAGTGCATCCTCTGCTCAGCTGTCAAAATTAGCTTCCTCAAGAGCAAGTCTGCCCACGCCACCTGACTACCCAATAAATTCCGCTGGCTCCCTATCACCTCTAGGATCAAATATAAAATCCTCTGTTGGGTATTCAAAGCTCTTCATAACCGCGCCCACCCCCACCACCTTCCCAGTCTCCTGACACCTTACATATCCCGGCCTCCACACAATCTAGAGAATGGCCTCCTTGCTGTTCATTCCATCTCCCAACTCCTGCTATTTTCACTGGCTATCCTCCAAACCTTGGAATGCTTTCCTCTTCTCACCTCCACCTCCTGGCTTCCTTCATATACCAGTTAAAATCACACCTTGTACAGAAGATTTTCATATAGCATTTTTGTATGTAACAGTTTTGCACGTCGTCTCCCCCATTAGATTGAGCTTTTTGAGAACGAGGACTAGTATTTTACCTTTCTTTGTATCCTCAGCCTTCAGCACAGTGTCTGGCACATAGAAGGTGCTTAATAAATACTTGACTGACGGATACAGATTTTAAAAAGTAATCATCTGTTTCAAAACGGCCAAATTGTCAGGTAATTCTTAGTAGTCTCTATTTCTTCCTATAAGAAGCTACCAGGTTACATCATTTGACAAACTATCCAAACTCTCTAATGATCAGAAAAATGAAAACAAACTTGAGAGGCCCCTTTGCACTTTAAAAATTCTCAAAAATAGTTAAATGATGTAACACAATTCAACACTGACAGAGCTGTGGGGAAACACAAAAGCTACCACTGAGTGGGAAGCTGTGGAATGGAGCGATTTAGAAAACAATATGACAATATATTTTTGTTGTTGTTCAGTCATGTTCAACTCTTTGTGACCCCATTTGGGGTTTTCTCGGCAAAGACAGTGAATGGTTTGTCATTTCCTTCTCCAGCTCATTTTACATATGAAGAAACGGAGGCAAACAGGGTTAAGTGACTTGGCCAGGGTCACACAGTTAGTAAGTGTCTGAGGCCACATTTGAACTCAGATCTTGCCAACTCCAGGTCCAGTGCTCCATCCACTGCACCACCCAGCTACCCAACTGACAATATATAATAAGGCTTATAAATCTGATCCTGCTCAGTCATTCAGCGATCCCATTACGAAGCTTAAGGATGTTATTAAAAGGAAAGAAAGACCTACCTCTACAGAATTATTCCTAGGCACTTTAAGAATCAGTTCAAACACCACCTTCTGCAGCAAGGGAAGGTTCCTAGTTCCTCCCAGCTACTAGTGCATTCTCTTTAAGGGCATCTTCTATCTACTTTATTTTTTTGATTATTCTTCGTCCCACAAATTCTTTAAGATTAGTTATTCAAACCCTTTCTTTACCATGACATGGCCCACAGAGTGTTTAATATTCCTACCTTTTCCAAATTTATTTGTAGGGTGTTTGTTGGAACCAGCTCATATTGGTGAAAGTCAGTTGTTCAATTGTTAAATTTTCATAAGCATTTATATTTCAGAACTCAAAAACACTACAAAATTGGGGCTTGATTTATTGTTTTGTTGATTGTCTAAACTTTAAAAAGTGATAGAGAAAAAACGCTAATGAAGATTAAACTTAGGTATGTTGTGAATACATTTGGGGGTTGGGGGGGCATGGCCAGGTGGTTAAATACTTATCAGCATACCCCTTCATGCACAGCTGAAACATATATGTACTATTTTTTATTTTTATGCAGTAAGCAACAAAGGTTTATCACATTTAACTTTTCTGAGATTCTATTATGATTTTTCATTTCTTTCTTATTTTTTGGTTACATTTGTCTAAGCAGATCTGAGAGATACCCAACTGTTACCATTTGTAATTCTATTGGTGTTGGTAGTCTTTCAATATAGAGTTTAATTCCTTTGTAGCTTAGCATTAGATGGTCTTTGTGAGTTACTGTGGCTGAAAAAATTGATCATTCTGCACCTCATCTGTTGAGGAACCTCTCTGAATATAATAAGACTAGAGAAGAAAGGCTAGGCAAGAAAGAGTCTCTTGGACACTGTAGACAAATAGCCAGGTTCAAAAAGATCAGACAGAATTTAAAGGGCAAAGGCCAAAAGAAGCAGTCAAGAGTAGGAAATAACTATGGCAGAAAAGAGGTGGGTAAGCAGAATCAAGGCAATCCTGATGGTCATAAGAATTACACCTAATCAGCAGAAGACATGAAAGGTAACTTCTGATCTAGATAATGTTTATTCTCTTCTCTGTTTTATAATCTCTGGTCTTTAGAGGTAGCCAAGGGCTCACAGGTAGCACAGAACCAGTGCCTGGCACATAGCTGGTACTTAATAAATGCCTGTTGATTTAAATCCTTTAAAAAACAAAACAAAACAAATACTCCTTTATTTACTACGTTCCTTAGAATATATAGCATTTTTCAAACCTATATTATATAAACTAGATTACATTCAGTTTGAGATTATCTGAATGCAGATCACTCTTTAATTGGTAGATCTTTGTTCGTTATAAAATAACTGAAACAGGAAGAAATAATTATTTCTTTTAAAACGTAGTACTAAATTAAGAGTATGACAATGACCAAGCCTAACTGTATACAAAAATGTGAAAATTCAAAATAGCTGAGACTCCAAACAGAGGAAGAATGTTGAAATGCTCTAAGGGAAAATGAATTTTTCAGTTGGAAGCAATCTGGTAATGTAGCAATGTGGTAGTATAAAGAATCACAAAATCTAGCCTATTAAAAATGATACATATCTCATTATAATCAGCATCTCATGTGAAGCGGGAATTGTCCTATTACTATAGGTTGTTAAATCCAGTCCTCATTTTTCTATGCTTTCATTGGCATCTGAAGAGTTGCTTTTTTTTTTTACATAAAAGGATTGTTCTGCTCTACAAAATGTAAAAAATGACTCTGACCCATTTCTTAGTAATTCTTAGTACAATAACCTTACTCAGCTATTCTAAGGAACTTAACAGATAAAGAAGCATTAGAATTTTTTGCTTTCTTTTTTTTTTTAAAGGCTAAGTCTCCCCATCTCTCCCAGGTTGAAATTTCAACAGGCTCAGAGATAATCTCACTGCTGATGGGCACAGGAGGAAACACTGACCTGCTCCATTTCTGACCTTGGAGGGTATGTCCCTTCTTAAGGCAATCTAGTGTGTTGTGTCACCCCTAACCTCCCTATGCTTACCACAATGACACTGAACTTGGAGCTGCCATCAATCAGCAGGACCCAAGGAACCTCCAAACTCCTCAGTTTAACAGGTTCACCAGCTTCCACCTCTCCATCAGCTGGGATTCCAGGTGCATGCCTGACTTCTTTTTTTTTTTAATTTTTTTTTAATTTCTTAAAAGAAGGACTATGCACAGCTCTGCCCGACTCAAATCCAATTTATGCACAAGTCAAGACATCACCTTCATGATGTCGTTGGTCTTCTTCCAGAGCAAAAGACCAACAATAAAGGAAGGAAGAAAAGACAAAGATCATTTTTATCTGAAAACTGATTTGGCATTAGGAGAAAGTGACCTTTCCCAAAAGAACTTTAAAGAGCAGTGAAGAATAATCGATAGTTTTCCATTCAGTTAATCTGTCATATGGAAACAAATCTAACATTATTCGACATTTTAATGGGAATGAGTCGGGCAAATTTCACATTGTTTCAAATTATATTGCAGCTCTAAATTCTAGCAGAGGTAATTTAAGTAGAGAAGCCAACAACGAACTCTTCAACATTATTACAATATTACTGTATACAATGACATCGCTGAGACAAGCCACCGAAGATTAGAACAGAAATGTTGTACATACATCTGATAAGACTACGACAACAAAAAGCTCGTATCTGTCTAGTACACTTTTTCAGCTAAAAATTCTAGTTTTCTAGTAGTTGTATTGTGAACGAATTTTTCAAAGCTTAACTTAAAAAAAAGGCAAAAAATTAAAAAGTCCTTGTTCTCAAGGAACTCAGTGATGATGAGGGAAACCACATGCAAACAACTCTGGACAAACAAGATACAGAAGGGATAAACTGCAGATAATCACAGAGGGGAAGCACCAGCCTTAAGGAAAGCACAATTTTAGTGAGGACTTGAAGGAAGCCAGGTAAGATAGGAGACAAAGTGATGAGGGAAAGAATTCCAGGCATTGGAGACAGCCAGTGACAACACAGGAAGTCAGGAGGTGAAGGGTCTTGTACGAGGAGGCCGGTGGAAGGAAGGAAGGAAGGGAGGGAGGAAGGCAGGGAGGAAGGAAGGAAAGAAGGTGTGAAGGCCAAAAGGCAGAAGGGAGCTGCGTTAGGAAGACTTTAAAAGTCAAAGAGAGGAATTTATATGTGATCCTGGAGGTAATAATAGAGAGCCATTGGAGCTTATTGAATGGGGCGGGGGGGGGGGGGGGGGGGGGGGCGGGGAGGACATAGTCAGACCTCGACTTTCGGCAGCTGAATGAGTGATGGACTGGAATGGGGAGAGAAGCTTGAGGCTACTGCAAAAGTCCAGGGGGATACATTGTGCTCTGGGTGGTGAGAGTATCAAAAGACAGAAGGAAGTGGATGTGAGAAATATTGCAAAGGTGAAATTGACAAGCCTTGGTAACAGACTGGATATGATGGGTGAGAAAGTGAGGAGTTCGGGATGACACCTAGGTTGTAATCCCGGGTGCTAACCTTGAAAGAAGCCATCTCTCCCCTACCTCCTTTGCAGAGACTGAGGTCCACCTAGAACATTGTATATAATGTCAATTTTTTTTAATGTGTGGATTGTTTCTTGCTGTTTTTTTTCTTTCTTTTTCCTTAAATTTTTTGGGGGGTCATAGAGAATAGTAGCTCCCTGGAAGGAGGGAGGGGAAGAGATACAGGGGCAAATGAAGGTGATATAAGAACAAAATACATCAATAAAAATTAGATTTTAGAAAGAACGTAAGCTTCTTGAGAATAGTGGTCTTTCCCTCTCTCTCTTTCTCTCACCTACCGGTTCTTTTTCTCCCTCTCCCAGTATTTGTATCTTCATGGCTTAGCGTGGTGCCTTTAATTAGCACAGAGAACCTTTAATAAATTCTTTTTTCATTCATTCAATTCTCAAGGAACAGTGATTTTAATAGCACAACAACTCTCTCCATGGTGCAGATAGAAATTTGTCAAAAATTTATATTCTTAGTTGCTTATGACTCAGATAGGTTAAATGACTTTGCCCAGAGTCACACAGCTAATGTCAGGTTGGTTGTTGTTGTTGTGTTTGTCCTTCATTTTTGAAAAGGACCATGACATCAGGGAAATGATGACATGACTTGCAGTTGACTTTGATTTGAGGGAGGGAGGGCTGTGCAAGGTCACCAGCCTCACTTTGTCCTACAGAAACATCTGGGTCCAGTGGTCTGATATTCATCAGGATGACTGGAGATGGCCCAGGATGCAATTGGAGACCCTGGCCCTTTTAGGCTAAGGCCTTTTCATGTACTCATTTAGAGTGAGGTAATAGCCATTCAGTGAATAGGCCTCTTTAAGAAGTGAGTCAGGGGCTGGCCCCTTAATTAGAAAAAAAGAAAAAAAAATCAAGCTGGGAGAGGAAGACCCTCAAGGTTGCTGTTCCAAAGAGAAAGAGTTACCATTGACATTCACTATAAGCCAGGAGGGACCAAAATACAGTCATTAAGTGGAGCTTGGGCAGGGACCTATTGTTGTCCAATCTAGGAGCTTCAGAATGAACTGAGTTTAAGTTTTTGTGAAAGGAAGAAATAAAGAGAGAGAGAGAGGGAGGGAGGGAGAGAGAGAGAGAGAGGAAGGAAGGAAGGAAGGAAGAAAGGAAGGGAAAAAGAAAGAGAGAGAGAAAGACAGAAAGAAGGAAGGAAGGAAGGAAGGAAAGAAAGAAAGAAAGAAAGAAAGAAAGAAAGAAAGAAAGAAAGAAAGAAAGAAAGAAAGAAAGAAAGAAAGAAAGAAAGAAAGAAAGAAAGAAAGAAAGAAAGAAAGAAAGAAAAATTAAGAAAAGAGGGAAGAAATCTAGCCAGTAAATCCCAAGTTAAGTGGGCAGATTCTGGCCATCAAAATTTATCTTCCTTCGAAGAGGAGGAAAGGGTGAGGGATGGGGGGGGGGGGCAGGGAGGGAGAGGGAGAGGGAGAGGACAGTCTGAGTTTACCCAACTAGCTGTATCCCCTTTTCAGGCAGCTACTCACAGGTTGTGTTTGTCCTTCGTTTTCGAAGAGGACCATGACATTGGGAAATGATGACACAACTTGCGGTTGACTTTGATTTGAGTGAGAGAGGGCTGTGCAAGCTCACCAGCCTCACTTTGTCCTCCAGAGACATCTGGGTCCAGTGGTCTGATATTCATCAGGATGACTGGAGAGGACCTAGGATGCAACAGGACACCCTGGCCCTTTTAGGCTAATGTCAGAAACAGGATTTGAACCTTTGTCTCGAGGATTCTGTGTCTAACGATTCACTCAACAAGGTAAACTTTCTGACCCCATTAATTACATCACAATTTGAAAGTTCCTTGAGGGCAAAACTGTCATGTCCCAAAACATTTACTTTAACAATTCTCTGGGGTGCCTCAATAATTCCTCCCAGGGCCCAATATAGTTATGATCAGCAACAAGGGGAAACTCCAAAGTTATTCAGAGAATGAATGAACGTCCTCAAGATGCAAAGCACTGAGGTCAGAAGCTGCTGCTGCTGCTAATCACTCAAACATTCAAGTTCAGCTTGGCCTTATTTATTTGTGAGGGATGTGATGTTTTTTATGTTTGCAGAAACTGTTCATGAAGAACATGATTTTTTATATTTTCCAAAAAGAAAAATCTAGACCAATACTGGTGTCATTTCCAGATTGTGAAGCAATATTTATACCACAACCTCGCCACAAGTCTAGTCAGTACTTTGTAGTTCCACGGCCAACCCCAAAACAGCTTTCAAGGATAGTCCAAAAAGATCTAAAACAATTGAGCTTTCCCAAAAATTTATTGTTGAAAGCAAGTATAGAGGGCAAAACACATAAACCCATGAACTCATGGATTAGGGTGAGCCCTTCTCACATGAAATATTTTTATTATGGATTTTTGTTCAAATTCAGACAAACAGTGACTGATCATAACTCAGATAGCCTAAATAAGAACATTACTCCCATGACCACATTTCTGACCACCCTCGGAATAAATCAAAAACATCAGGGCCAATCTCAGTGTTGAAAGAGCTCCATGGTTACAACTGAGGCAATAATTAACCTATCCTGAATTCCCCCATCCAATGAGGTCCACAACTACAAAAGTTCAAATGGTCATAATAGAAAAGAAAAAACTAAAGAACAGAAAATTGTTATTGTAAGCTGAGGCAACTCTGTTAGTCCTGAACTAAATGCTCCATTGTAAAAATATAAGAATAAAGAGCATTTTAATTAACTCTAAATTATATATCCCTTTCCCATTTCTGTCCATAATGTGTCCACTACCAAGTAAGAGCAAAATCTATACCTTGCAATCCAGTTGCTAAAGGAGTATGGGGTGGGGAAAATGCCGTACTATCTTTTCTCAGAACATAAAAGTCATTCACAACCAGGGCAATGACATAAAGGGTAGGGTAGTTCCTCCATGACCTACCACAGCCCATGCCATCGGGTGCACCCAAGCCCCATTTCCTTACCTGTCCTTCCATTACAATGGTCTCTGTACCACGGCCGGCCCTTTTTTGCCCTCATAACTATTTCCCTACCTGCTATCTTCTCTTCTTCCCTGACCCCTGTTCCCAGCCAACTCACTCCCAAGGTTTCATTCAAGGGGCAGGGACATGAATCGGATTCCCTGGGAGTCAAGCTACTGCCTCTCTCAATTGACTTGGAAGGACTGGCCTCTGGCTTCTTCAGTGATGGAATTTGTTCCAGTGTGAGAATTCATAACTATGGCTCTGGCTAGTATATAATGATATCATCTCCAAGGAAACGAAAGCACATTATAGCTCTTCCCAAGCTCCTACTGCTCAGACCAATGTGTCCTAGGCTTAAAGAACTTAGTCTGAGTTAAAAACAAACAAACAAAAAAAAAAAACCCAACCAGATAGCAGGAGGATGGCAGTTTTAATTAAAATGAAAACTACTCCAAATAGTATTGTTACTATATGGACTTGAGATGCGGTTCATCAGAGGACACAAAGAAATTAGGGCAAAGCTAGGTGTTGCAATGGATAGAGTGCTGGGCCTGGAGTCGGAAGACTGACCCTTCAAATCTGGCCTCAGACACTTACTAGCTATGTGACCCTGGGCAAGTCATCTTAACACTGTTTGCCTCAGTTTCCTGATCTGTAAAATGAGCTGGAGGAGGGAATGGCAAACCATCCCAGTATCTCTGCCAAGAAAACCCCAAAATGGGATCACAAAGAGTCGGACACAAATGAAACGACTGAATAACAGCAGAGATCAGTAGATCGTTTATCAGGCTGAGTATCCAGCAAATCAGGTAAATTATATATAAGTCTAGAAAACAAAAACTTCTGAGCCCCATTATACATCTGATTCATTCACTTAGAGGCAGTGCCCTGGGAAGAATTTGGAGGCAGAGGACTTGAGTCCAAATCCTCACCTCTGCCACTTACTGTGTGATCTTGGATAAGTCACTTAATCTCTCTGAGCCCATTTCTTCATCAACAAAATGAGACGGTTGGACAAGACGGCCTTGGAAGACGTTTCCAGATCAAGAGTTATGACCCTACGACTCTAATACCCAGTTTCTTCTATATCCACTTCCAGCATCAAACTGAAGACAACATAGAAGTCACTCACCTATTTCTTGCTGCTTCCAAATGAATGCAACCATGCATGTGCTCAGTAATAGGAGCAGAGACATTAAGAGACTCAGTTTTGATCCTTGAACAGACACCCAAGGGCTATAGAATAGGTCTGCCCACGTGACTAAATGCATCTTAAGGCCAGTGATAAGTTAGTATAAGTCTGTGGTGCTGCAACTTTGACCATGAACCCAATTTAAATTTAGGCCAGGACATGGTACAACAGGATCAAAAATTTGCTCCATGTTTGGACAGATTCTGTTAAGGTTTTTGTTCAAATCTGCTGACAATATTTATTCCCAAATATGCTTCTTTTCATTTTTGAGGCATCCGTGTTATATTATACTTGTTCTGTAAAATCTTTTTTTTAAATTTATATCATTAAACCCACCAATATTGGGGGGGGGGGAGGGGAAAAGCAGTGGACCAGATTTCATTTGTGAAGGGAATTCCTGGTAAGAAAATGCCCTTCAGCTCAGATTCAATCTAGCTTTGCTCAGATTGTTCTGGCCTGCTAGCATTAGCGTCACAAACACTCAGGCTCCCTAAGAGTCCACCCAATATAGTGAATCTTTAATAAACTTTATTTTTCTTTGGCTGAGAAAAAAAAAAAAAGAAAATGCCTTTCACCAATGCTCTGTAATCAAAATGGATAAGAGGATTACCTGAGGGTCCTGAGAGGAAAACTATCAATTTTTTCTCTAACAATTTTTCCCATTTGTTTGACAAAGATGTTCATCTTCTTCATAGTTCCAATACTGTTTTTGTTCCAACTTAGCCCTAGAGTCATTAGGTTTGTCTTTTCTTAAATCATTTTATCAAAGGAGAATGTGTAATTGCATGTTCTTACAAAAATATAATTTCATAAAAATAAATGTAAAGTCCTATGCTTGAGTTTAAAAAAAATCAGTACATGTATAGCCTATATCGGATCTCTTCTCATCTGGGGAAGGGGGAGGAGAGGAAGGGAGAAAAAAAATTGGATCTCAAAATTTTATAAAAGTGAATGTTGAAAACTATCTTTACATGTAATTGGAAAAAAAGATCTGCATGTTCTATTTCAATATTGAAATCCAGAATGCCAAATCTGGGATGAATAAAAAAATCTTTCAGAGACAGCGCCCCAGGCAGCACAAAGAAAATGCCAATTCTTCATTAAGGCAGACTTCTGTCCAAGTAGATAAAACTCCTGCCCCCATCACCAGCCATGTCCTACATAACCTGAGTGCACTAATGGGGAAGAGCTGGTGAATGAACAGGAAGAAGGCGGAAGCAAGCAGTACAAAACCTCGATTTACAAAGGATTTACTTTCACCTAAACACAGAGCATTGAAAGCTCTTAAACCTACACAAAGATTCTTTATAAGAGAGAACACATTCTCATGGAAATACTGTTCTCCACTCAGCTTCCATTATACTAAAGCTAGGCATGTAGACCTAAACTGATACGTGAGAACTTTAGAAACCCCAGTAAGGAGAGGCTAGTCAGATATTCCATGTGGGTATAAAGATAAAACCCACCCACATACAAATTCGCAAGTGTTCTAGTAGTTTAACAAACAGTACCAACCATTTTTATGTTTCGTGAATGTTTAAAGTTTCATAGAGAAAACTATCTTGGGGGATGGGCGGGGAGAGCACACTCTGAAAGGTTTTACAATATACTTTGTTCCAAAAATCAGCTCCCACAAAGTCTAAGACTTTGTTGCTACACACCTTCAAAGGGAGGGTGTAATTATTCAGACATTTTGCTACAATATTTTTACTTCAATGACACAAGCCTGTCACTGTCTTAGAATATGATACTCTAAATCCATTGCTAAACTCTTCTAGGAGAGGGTTGCAAAGAATCACAGCTATAAAAAGATAAACTTTCAAGTTTGGGGTTTTTTAAGTATTAATCTAAAAAACTTTGGCAAAATGGTACTGTGAGAATGAGAGCTAACACACCTATTTTGAGGACAACTACAAATGAACATTAAACAACTTTAACCTCATTCACTAAGTTTCAGACTATAACTAAAGGTTTATTTCCACTACACATGAAAAGTCATCTTCTAACAAATCTATATGCACATCCTTTCAAATTTACAAAAGATCCAGTATGGATTTATGTTATCAATCTCAAACTTGGTTCTCACTGCTACACAGCAATCATTTCTTTCTTCCCTAGTTGACTTTCTAGCACACTCTTCACAGTGGCTATTACAAACCTTCAAGTATTTTCATTGTCCCTAAAGCATACAATCCACTCCTCTCTCTCGACAAAAGATCTAACCACCTCCTTTATTAAGAAAAGAGAGATTGGTCCTCACAAAGTCCCTCATCTGCGCTATCCTTCACTTGAGAACTTCAACATCATCCCACAGTCTCCTACCTTGCTTCAATCAATGACAAAGAGGTGCCTCTTCTGGGCAAGGTTAAACCTTTCTACTTCTGCCCTTGATCTTAACTCTTCTCAGCTCCTTCTGGAGACTCTTTCAATTATCAGCTTCATTGCTAATATTCACCATCTCCCTATCTCCTGGATTCTGCTCTGAGATCTATGAACATTTCCAAGTCTCTTGACCAATCCTTCACTTCATCCCATCATCATCCCATATTATTCTTCCTTTTTGTTGCCAACCTACTAGAAAGGGACATTAATGCTCCTTGTTGTCACCTCCTCACTCCCCCTGCTCTCTTCTCAATCTGACTTTCAGCTATGACACTCAACTGAAGCCTCTCCATCTCTGGTTGTCATTTAAAGTCCTTCTCCCTGACTCCTGCCTACTTTTCCTAACTTATTTCCAGTCAAAATGCTGTGTTCCAGTAAAAATAGCCTTCTTGTTTCTTATACATGACTGTATACAGGTTGTCTTTCAAGTCGTGTGCAACGCGTTCCTCTTCCTCCACCTGTTAAAATCAGTACCTAGTTATTTTCCTTCCAGGATCACCTCAACTATCACCTCCAAAGAAGCCTTCTTGTGCATAATTTTCTATTTAAATGTATCTACCCACCAAAATATAAACTCCTGAGGTCAGGGTCTATATTTTCATTTTGTTTTTGTAATCCCTAAATCCTAGCAGAGGGGCTTGCCAGGAGCATATGTTTAATAAATGCATGCTGGATTGGTTTCAATATTAAGCACCACGGTAGTGAAGATTAATCTCAACATTCATTAAGAAATACTGTCCTATGACTTTGTAACCCATTCACAATCAATTGAAAGTACAGGAAGACTTAGGAAAGTCTAGAGTCTGCTTACACAACTACAGCTGTTAGAGAAAATTCACTAAATGAAATTTGAATAATCATCCACCATAGGTACCAATAATTAGTCAGTCTACCCTAATGAGAACATGGATCTTGTATAAACTTTGAGCAAAGAAAGCTATCTGACTTTGAGTCAGAGCACAGCTATCAAGTAAATTTTGATAAAATATCAGTTAACAAAATGCTACAAAACAACATTGGGTATGCCTACAGAATACTGTAACTTTTCCTCAACCACCCCCTTCCCAAAAGATGATGGCTAAAAAGTGCAGATCCCAATAAGCCTCATTACATCAGGCCACATCAAAAACATTTCAAGAACTGCAATTTATCCAAACAAATGCTTGCCCTGAAACAAGCGGAAATAATTTAACCAACAAGAACTTTCCATCAGAAGAAACATCCATTCTTTCCCAGCCTGCTAATGTAGATTAGACGTTGTATTAAAAATGTTTTATTCCTAAAAAATAAAAAAATTCTTCAAAGTTCTACCACAAAAGTCAACTACAAATGGACAAATATGCTGTATAAGGCATAAACGTGGGAGAAACAATTGAGTGAACTGAATTACACACATCAGAATCACCTATTCCTGACAGCAAGTACATTACAACTTTATAAGATTTAAAGGGGAAAAAAATCAAGAAACTATAGTAGGAATTTTTTAATTTTTTAAAAATGTAAATTGACTGAGAAAATTATAGATAACAGGTTTTGTTCAAGTATCTCATTCCATAGTTACCAAATATTTTTAAGGACCCACTCTTATGGGAATATAAACTCCATAAGGGCTGAGATTGAAACTTATCCTATTTTCCCTAGAACCTAACAGCAGCTTCTTCATAATCTCTACTAATTCAATAAACAAATGGATGTTACTCTTAGTAAACAGAGACTACCTATGATCAGCAAAAAATGATGGTCTAAAATGTAGAATAGTTTGATTACAGAAATACATAAAACAAGGAATCTCTTTTAATGATGGTAGGGCTTTAGTATTTGTCAAATACATTACTAGTTGTTTTGTATTATATAATTGAACTGAAATGAGAATATTGCAACATAAAGTCTCAGTGACAGCTAAGATATTTTCACATCATTCACCTCACTTTATTGGAATTTATTCACTGAGAATTTTCCAGGCCTTAGAAAAGTCATAACAGCCATTATAGGAAACAAAATCTTCAAATGGAAATATTATTTTACATATTTCCTAATATTTAATCATCACATCTTTTTGTCAGCACTGAGATACTGTTACTTTGGGATTTTAAAAATATGAAACAAAGGAGTTATAAAATTTTTAAATATACTTAGTTTCACATTTGCCTATCTCACACGGGCTATAGCCTGCTATGCCATGGCCATTCTCTCAACCAGTCAACAAAATGTAGTACTATGTAGTACTATGACCCATATTTTCCTTGACTACTTAGAAGAAAAATAGCTAGGTTAATCAAAATACTTGAATGATCATACATATACAAAAATGTGTGCATGCACATACATAATGCCTTTAAAGAGGCTATTTAATAAACAGGAATCATTTTCCAATTTTTGCTCTGTAACTGTTAGTTTTATTAGAAAAGGAAAATTGTATTACTGGCATGTTAGAATACTTTTAAAATATATTATATATATATATATTTCAGTTTCTGAAATATCTATATCTATCTATCTATCTATCTATCTATATACATATATATATACACATATATACAGTTTCAGTTCTCTTCAGAAAAGTTAGGGCAAAAAAGCCTCTTCTACTCACAGCTACACATTCAGCACTAATTGCCAAAAAGTACATTCTTCTCCAAACATGATTAATGCCAGCGTGAATTTAAAATAGATGCATAAAAGTAGATGTATGAAGAACACCATCGATACCAAACCAGCAGCAAATTGGGATAAGATTTACCCAGAAATAGGAGGTTTGATTTTCTTTGATAAGGTAAAAGATGAGAATGGAAAGAAATTTCATGTTGGTCTCATATAACCCAGTTCAACTTCTCACATGCATAAACCATTTAATTTGACAAAGATTTATTAAGTGCCTACTGTGCTCCAAGCAGTATGTGAAGGACTGAGGATATAAAGACTAAGAAAGAGTCTCATCCTCAAAGAGTTTACGTGATTTTAGGAGGAAATAACATGTACATACACAGAATCAATTTAATTTTAAAAGTGTTTTAAGGTAATTTAACTATGTCTTTGTTAACACTGCCCCAAACATACCTATCTATTTCCCATTTCTCCTGAAGGATATGGAGTCACTAAAAGGGTATTTTAGTTGACATAGCAAGCAAGAGCCTCTGTAGTAGGGGAGAATGAGGTCTCCTCACAACAATTCTTTCATTTTGACTGACAAATGACTTCTCTTTATTTTCTCCTAAATTACTAAACCATCTCACTCTCTCCCCTTCCAATATTCTTGATTACTTTACACTTTTCTCTTTTCCTTCTCACTTCTCCACACTACTACTTTCTACAACTTCTCTCCCACTAGGCACCCTTAGTATAGCAAACAAGAAAACCAAGCATTTTCTAGGTATATTCGATCAGACCTTCTTTTGACATAACTATAAAAAATAAGATGAATCTCATTAAACTACACGTTGAAATGTTTCATTCATTCCTTTAGAGTCACACCTCACATTTCTGTATCCAAGTCATCTGATAAGAAGAGAAGATAAGAGGCACTTGAGAATGAAAGCCAGATTTTTTGTTTCTGCAAAACTTTTTTTTAAAGGCACATCCTACAGTTTCATAGCAACAGACAGCCTATAAATGTTAATTAATGGAATTCTTCCTAAACAGTTTGGATTTTATGGTCCTGGGCACCACCACAGGAAATTTACCGAAAGGAAGAAAAAACTCTCCTGCTAAGAGTTAGAGATTGTTTGGGTTTTTTGTTTCGAAAATTGACGTTTTTCCTCCCAGTAAACTCCCTGCCCCCCAAAATTAATATCTGACAGGTTGGGAGAAGAGGGAGAAAGAGAACTGAGAAAAGGTACTTATTTGACTTTTTTAGTTTCCCAATTTTCCTACAAGGCTTAGAATGAGAACTGCTTGTCTTTGGGGATTGATTATAAGATGCCTGTCAAGCATCTAATTCCAGTCTCAGCAATAGGAGAAATATGCACAAAGCTACCTCGTACAGTAACTCTGAATCTTCTCAGATTTCAGTTCAGTTGCAGAAAAGACATTCACTGTTAACATTTTCCCAGGGTTTCAGCCAAACCTAATTTCACCTGCTCGCTACCCCATTTGAGAAGCGTTTGCACTCCAAATCTTTACAAACAATAACTCGAAGAGATATGCTTTCAGACCAATATTTCTTGTAAAAAAAATTAAAAGACCCACAACCCTATATTTAAGTATTTCAAGAATCTGTGACTTTACCAATGCGGGTACACATCCCACCAACATCAGTACAAACAGAAACCCCTACCCAAACAGGAGGGGATCTTCTTTAGATTACTTGGCTTAGTGCAAATAACAATGAAGCTGCTTTATCTTGGAATGTAGAAGATCCAAATTCAAATCCAGCCTCTGGCTCTAGCTATATGACCCTGAACTTAATTTCTGTCTGCCTCAGGTTCCTCACCTGTAAAATGGGGATAATAACAGCATCTGTCTCCCAGGGTTGCTCTAAGGATAAAATGAGATAATATTTGTAGTGCTTCGCAAACCTTAAAGCACTATATAAATGCTAGCTGTTATCATCATCATCATCATTTATTATTACCCCATCCTTTGGCAGATGAGTGGCCCACCTCATTTTATATCTTTGATGATCTATTGCTCAGGACTCTGTTGGTCACAGCCTATTTAGATCCACCACCAGTGTCTCCACTGGAAGATCTGTGACTTGAATCTTTCAGAGACTATGAAGAACAATCCATATGTACTTTCAACCACCAAAAAAACCAAACCAAAACAAAACACCAGAAGCACTAAATATAAAAAAGATGGGCCTTTGTTTAAGGGAGAAGTTTTCATTTATTTAAAGCTTAGATTTACTAAAAGCACTGCACAATTTTCCAAAGGCAACCCAGCCCAATTCTCTTCTCTTCAATTCTTCAGTGGGCCCAATCTATTCTCCATCAGCAGTCTCTGTCCGTGGTATGTGTCCTAAGAGAGGAGATTAGCAAAGGCTCAGAAAAAAAAAATCACAGATATTGATTTAAAATAAAACAATAACAACAAAAACCTGTGACTAATAGGTTTTGCTTTATTTCTGGAATGGTATATCTACAAAATATGAAGATAATACACACATGCATCAAGGGCATCTCTGATGATGGCATGATAAGGGAACCATAGCAAACTATATCATTATTATTATTATTATTATTATACGACTGGCTGAAAAACCTAAAAGATACTAAATTCCAGTGCAATGAGTGTTGGTTGACTTTTTTAAAAAGAGAACACTGTACACGGTAACAGCCACTAACCAACTTTGATAGACCTAGCTCTTTTCAGCAATGCAAAGATCAAAGACAACTCCAAAAGACTCATGATGGAAAATGTTATCCACATCGAGAAAAAGAACTATGGAGTCAGAATGCAGATCGAAGCATACTATTTGCTCTTTCTCTTTTTTTTGTTTTGTTTCTTCTTTCTCATGGTCTCTCCCATTGGTTCTAATTCTTCTTTACAAAATGACTAATGTAAAAATATGTTTAACATGAATGTATATATAGAGTCTATATCAGATTGCATGCCATCTTGGGGAGGCGGGAGAGAGGAGGAGAAAATTTAAAACTCTAAGACTTGGAAGTGAATTTTGAAATCTAAAAATTAATTAATTAATTGAATTCTTTAAAAAGTTTGATTTGGTAAAAAAGAATGCCTTTCCTCCAACAATGTAGCTTCCCTGCCTGTCAAGTTACACCAGAGATAATAAAGCTGCTGAGCAAAGCTAATATCAACTGAGACGTACACTCGAAAGATATGTGCCATACTCTTGAAGGATGTTCAATGGAGAGCCCATATGGTAGGATATTTTCTATAAATGGTGAGGTGCTCCAGATGCTCTCCTCCACACTTTTTATTTTGCCACAAACCATTTCAAAGCCTCTTAAATGATATAAATTATATCTAAAAAGAGTTCAGCCTCACTATTCAAAGAGGAAAAAACAAATGGATATGCTTTGCATTGGATAGACAATTCAATGACCTGAACTATCAGTATATATAGATTTAACAGATCTGTATTAATAATAATACTTCGCAATAATATTATTAATGCTTACAAATATCAATGGCTCCATTTCTTAAAATTCAACTTTTCTGTTCTTTGTCATTTTACATTTTACATTTGTCATGACAAAGAGAACAGAATGACATAACCTTGAGGAAGACTTGATGGCTGCTTTGAAGGGCTATGACATGGAAGGAAGCTGGACTTCTTTTGCTTGGTCTTAGAGTCAAGAAGTCAACAAGCATTTATGAAGTGCCTACTATGTGTCAGCCACTTGCTAAGTCCTAAGATACAAAGAAAGGTGTGGGCTAGAGGGAATCAGTGTTTGCTCTCAAGGAATTCACAGTCTAATGTGGAGAACAAGACAGATTTAGGCTTGATGTGCCTTGGCTTTCCAAAGGCAGAATACCCTGCTTCCCTAGGTCTTCAAGGGAAGGCAAGATAAGCACTCATTGAGGTACTGTAGAGCAGGTGTCAAACTCACAGCCTGCAGATGGCAAAATTTTCCAATGCTGCCCAACCAGGTTAAAATGTAATCGGCCCACATCAGTTTCTATTCAAAACACCATTACTGATGGGCTATGGGTTGTACTTGTGAGTGCCAAGATCCCTTCCCCATTTGAAATTCTATGATTTGGACTAAATTATCACAAGTCTTTTTCAGTTTATGAAGACATAGTTTTATCATTTCTTAATATCCACCTCTGATGTCATTGTAAAATGCCACCCATCTTTCTTCAACATTTCAAGGCTCTATGATCTCATCAGCACTGCTAGCCCCTGACCAAATACAGATTGTAACTCCTCAGTTACTGAACAGATAATTTTCAATAATTGGCTGTCAGGAAATCCATAACCTGGTGGTTAGGGCTCTCAAATTTAGGGAGTCAGATGTCCTTGGACCAAAGACACACAGTCCAACAACAGGAGCACACTCAAATACTTTCTAGCTTGGAAGCACTCTCCAGACACTGTGTTCCACTGGTATATCTTTGAGAACTCAGCCAACATTATGCCTCAAAGATTCAGACTAACAGTTTAGTGAAGTTTAGTGAAATTAGTTTAATCTAACCAATATGTTCAGTAACGTGGAAATTCCCAAAACTAAACATCACTGAGGCAGCTAGGTGGCTCAGCAGATAGAGTGCTGGGCCTGGAATCAGGAAGACCTGAGCTCAAACAGGATCTCAGATTACTAGCTGCGTGACCCTGGGAAAGTCAACTAACCGCTGTTGGCCTTCGTCCACTGAAAAAGGAAATGGCAAACCACTCTAGTTTCTTTGCCAAGAAAATCCCATGGACAGCACTGGTGTGCCAATGGTCCATAGGGTCATGACACAAACAAAACAAACTGAACTACAACAAATCATCACCAAAGAGATATGGTAAGCACCTTAACTGGTGCTATAGGAAGTGAAATAGCACTACTATCCCTAGCCTCTGGGAAATTGAGAGTCTAAAGCAAATCTTAAAGCAAGCACATGCCAAGTTTAAATAGACAGCTAAAAAAACCATTCAACAATAAGTTATTTTTTTAATTTGAGTCTTCAATATTATATATGATCAGTAGAAAAAGTATAATTTGTGGAATGGTAAAAAGGAGGAAAGGGTATAAGAACTATATATTTGCCTGCATTTATTACAACTATTGCCTTCTGTGACAAATGTACCAAGAAGCATCTTAAGAAAATGATAAAGATTTCAATTATTCATATTTAACAGATTTGTTCTTTTTTTTGAATCTCTGAAAGCTTGATAATTCTGTTAGTGAACGAACAGGTGGCATAAGTGGCAAATCAAAGAGATTAGGGAAGAGTTAACATATCTAACTCATATCAGGAGATGCTGCTATTTTTAAAACTAGTACATAGAGATCCCACCCTCAAGAATATGCCCAACTTATAAATATACCTAGGGATGTGATGAAGAAAATGGACATTGACCAAGAAAGAGCTTAATAAAAGGAATGTTTGTTAATGGAACGGAAAAAATGATTTATTAAGCTTCCCATGTGCTAAGCATTGGGGACACAAACAAAAGAATCAAAAACAGTCTCTGCTTAAAAAGATCACATCAGAACTGGGGAGACGATACAAAAAAAGGAGGTTTCATGAATATTTCTTGGTAGATGGAAAGGGCTTGTGGTATTTAGGCAGGGAAGGCAGCAGAGCAGATGATCTCCTACCAAGGGTATAGTGGGTACAAGGGCTAGAGTAGAGCGGGGTTCCAGAATACCTCTACCAGAGGTTAAGACAAAGTCAGCATGGCAATGGGACAATAAGAGTTGGTCTTATTTCTCTCTAGGCTGTAGTCAGGATTTTCTCTATCATGCCCCACCTTCCGCTCCCATCCACATAACTTCTCCCTCAGTCTCCTCTACTCCACAATTTTTCAGCTTCTGCTTAAGTGCTGTTTTCCTACACTAGAAAGAAAGCTCCCTGTGGGCAGACATAGCCTTTCTCTTGGGGGGTGGGGGGGCTGGTATTTGTAATCCTAGAGCTTAACAAAATAAACACTTACTAAATGCTTGTAGACTGTCTAGGTAGGGAAGGGAAAGGTCCCCTTGGTGGCAGCAGTTGGTGCTTATATTCATAGCCGATAGTAACAACGATCAAGAAAATGTCAGTAACCTCAATGCCAATTCACATCAGAAAAACTCTCAGTAAACTCTAAAAACATTTATCCATTTCTTTCTCACTAAGGGCATTTTATAGGAGTTGGGCAGTGAGCCAGGCTCTCTTTGAGCACCTTCAACAGGACCGTGTGGAATATGGATATGAAGACCTAGATTTTAATAGAAACTAAAACTTTCTATATATGTAACCTTGGGCCAGTCACATAACCTAGCTGAGCTATAGTTTTTGCATTTCTAAAATAATATCTACCCCACATCATGGGATTCTCTGGAGGATTAAATGAAGAAAGCTTTCTAAACTGTTTACAAAACTCTTTGTACTCAAATTAATATTAGGATATTTGTCATCAAATAGCTAAAGAGTTCATGTTTTTTATGTCTAACCATCACCATATAACAACAAAATTTTAGGGGAATGGAAAAGGAGCAAGGAAAGTTAAGTGTGATTCTTACCTACTCCACCAGCTCCACAGTCATCATATATTCTAATGCAGTCAATGTTATGCACTAAGAGAATTTTAATTGAAATATACCTTAGCAGTCATCTAAACTAATAGGAAACTGAGAAAACTGAAGCCCAAAGGTCAGAAGATCATAGAGCTAAGGTGAAAAGGAACCTTAGAGAGTCTATCAAGTATAACTTCTTCATTTTACAAATGAAGAAACTGAAGTAGAATCAAGTGCCAGGATTCACCAGGCCATCTAGCTTCAAACAAGCACTCTCTGCACTGTATTGCACTGATATCCTTAAAAGTGAATGAGTCACTAAGCATTTATTAAGCACCTACTGTATACCAGGCACATTGCTAAGCTAAGCCCTAGAGATACAAAGAAAACTACAAAGAAAAGTAAAAGATAGTCCCAGTTCTCAAGGAACTCAATCTACCGAGAGAGACGACATATAAAAAACTATGTACAAACAAAATATATGCAGGATAAATTGGAGAGTATCAATAGAGCAAAGACACTAGGATTAAGGAGAAATGAGGAAAGGTTTCTCCTGGAAGATGGGATTTTAGCCGAGATGCGAAGGAAGCCAGGAGGCAGACAGAGATGAGAAGGGAGAGTACTTCTGGACACGGGAGCCATACAGTAAAAATGCCAGAAGCCAAGAGATGGATGTCTTGTGTGAAAAACAGCAAGAAAGCCAGTGTCACTGGATTATTGAGTATGCAGGGGAAAAGGCTACATAAGGTATAATAGGACTAGACATAGAGGACAGGACCAGGGTGTGAAGGGCTTTGAATGACAGGATTTTACATCTGATCCTGGAGGTGATAGAAAGCCACTGTAGTTTCCTGAATAGGAACATGTCATGGTCAGATCTGTGCTTAAGGAACATTAATCTGACTGTAACTTACTGAAGAGGAGAGTGTCATGGTCAGACCTGTGCTTAAGGAACATTAATTTGACAGCTGAGTGGAGGATGGATTCCAGTAGGGAGATACTTGAGAAAGAGAGATCAGCCCATTAGGCTATATAATAGAGCCCAGATCAGAATATGGATTTTGAGGCAGTTGCCACAAATTTTAGGGACTTACACAAGAGTACACAAGGATTACAAATCATAGTCTTAGTTTAATAAATGGTAATATCGCGGTTATTGTTCAGTCGTTCAATAATATCCATATCTTCTTGACCTCACAAACCATAGCACTCCAATGCTGTTCATGGGGTTTTCTTGGCAAAAATACTTTGCCATTTCCTCCTCCAACAGATTAAGGCAAACAGAAATTAAGTGATTTGCCCAGGATCACACAGCTAAGGGGTGTCTGAGACCAGATTTGAACTCAGATCTTCCTGACTCCAGGCCCAATGCTTTATTCACTAAACCACCTAGCTGCCTTCAATAATATTTTTACCCTACCATAATTTCTACAGAGTACTCAGGTTCCTCCCTACACAGCAAATGCTTGGTGAATCATCTGACTTTCTTTCCAACTACAAAATCCTAAGGGACAGCAACTTGGGCTCTTCCCAATACACTTGCTTCCTAGTGGAATTTCATAGTGGCTCGTGGTAAAGAAATCTGTACTAAAAACCAAAACACACTAAAAGCATAGATCAAAAATAAAGTGATGTCTTTAGCATTTTTGCACCTACATCTATTTCCACTACCAATCACCAAGAAATCCAAAGTCTTTAAGCACCAGGCTTAAATGCCCTGTAGCTGCAGCCCTAATACGGCTTGCTAGGGCCAGTATGATTGAGATTTTCAGATTAAGTATAGTCAACAATAGCTCTTTATTCTGAGACTCCTATATGAAATTCAAGAATATAACAGGTTCCAAGCAAATGAATATTGGTATAATTTTTTTAAAAGTCCTTTTCATTAGTAGTGTTTAAATGTAACCTAAGAACCTAAGGTCTGATTCTATCAGCCATCCACAACTAGGATCCTATTGAAAATGCCCTTTTTTTTTTTAAAGTACCAGAGTAATGAGCCAAACAGGGCTGTCTTGGCCATGGTGACAGGCTTCCATCATAAGGTGCCAATAACCCATGAAAAAGAGCTAAATTACTTTGGCATTGTATAGAAATGTAATAACAATTCTATATGATAGTTGTTTATTCTGCATGAATTAAGCTCATGGATTTTGACAGTCTAAAAAAAAATCTGAGCAAGGAAAGCAAAAATAAAAAGTTGGTCTCTGTGGAAAACAAAGCTCAGGTAGGTTTTGCTTCACTCCATTGGTTCTATACTCCAAACTGTTTCTCATCTTTTGAAACTGTTATTATTTTAATAGCAATGTTATTCATGACCAAGCTAATTCAACTGAGACCTAATTTTGTAAAACCGAAATAAACGAAATAAGCTAATAAAACTAATATCAAAACAATGTTTGGATAATTTACTTCATTTTATGCATGTACCTTTGTAGATTTCTAATAGTGCAAGCTCTGGCAGGTCCTATGGCACACTGGAAAGGCTGTTAGTACCAGCCTTTGGTGTGGCTCCTGCCAGAAAATGACATTCACTAATGAATGAATGACTCACTGTTAAACCCAATGGCCTTTTTTTCTGTCATCCTGCTTGACCTTTCTGAAACATATGACATTGTAGATCTGCTGTCTTCCTTTCACTTCCATGACACCACACTCAGCTAGTGCTCTTCTCTGTCTTTTTTTACATAATCCTCATCTTCTTTTCTTCCTTTAAACATAGGTCCTTATCCTCCTTGGTTTTCTTCTCTTTTCTCTATACTCTCTTCCTTGGTGGACTTATCCACTCCCATAGCTTTAATTAAATACCACTTTATGCAGTCAATTGTAAAACCTACCCCCAGTTTCCCCAGAACTCAAGCCCTGGATTAGATGCCTCTACCTACATACCCTGCTAATACTACAAATTCAACACTGAAAATTATATTCATCTTCACACAAAATCTGCTCTCCCTTCTAACTTCTCTACTTCTCTATTCTACCTCAATCCTCCCAATCATTCAGGCTCATAACTCCAGTCATTTTTGACTCTTTCCTTTTGCTCACCATACATGGCCACCTACCACCTGCTAATTCTCAACAAATTTAATCCTAGATTTCTTTCCCATTCATGCAGTCATCTCTCCTCACAATGTTACCACCCTGGGTAGGGCCCTCATTAATTCTTTCCCATTTTGAAGCCCTTCTTCACTTGTCTTCTAGCCTCCAGCTTATCCCTTCACACCACCGCTCTTACGTCACTCTGCTTCTCGATTCAACAGACATTTATTAAACATCTACCATATGCAAGGCAGAAAGGCGACTCATCTGGAATTTAAAGTCTTCAACAAAAACTGGAAATTCCTATCAGACTCAATAACGATCAAGAAATCCAATTACAAACTACAATAAGTGACTTATTCTACTCCAAAACTATTTTTTTTTAAAAAGTCAACTCCAAGTAGAATCACCAGAAATGGAAGTCAGAGCAGGAACTTCGAGGAACTGAGGATAAGAGCAAACAAGACTAAGCAACCTACCCAAAAGCAGAGATGGAAACAAATCCTGGCCTTAACATAAATCCTCAACTCAGGAATAAAGCTGAAGAACTAAGTAACCAAAAGAATATACCAACTAGTATAAAAAAATTATGATGGTTCTAGATTCCCTAAAAAAGGGAGAGAATAACCCCAAGCAAAGGAAAAAAATTGAACTTTCGACAAGGAATTCATAAATGCCTAAAAGGATCAAAGTATTTAAAAAATAAAATAAAAGCTCTACAGGAAATAATTGGAAGGGGAATAAATAGCTTAAAGAGAAAGCAGTAAACTTACCTGAAAACTAGAATATATTTTTAAAAAAAAGAAATCAGTGATAATGAAAAAGAGCAAGATATATTAGAACAAAATCCATTTTCTAAAATGGAAGAAAATATAAGATATCAGGTACCAAAAACAACTAACCTGGAAAACAAGTCAAGAAGAGATAATTTTACAATCACACTGGACTGAAAAGCATGATTTATTTTAAAAGCCTTAATATTACATATCAAGAAAACATAAATGAAAATTTCAATTCTATTAGACCCAGAGAGCAAAATGAAAACAGAAAGAAGTTGGTGATCACCTCCTGAAAAATAATCCAAAAGGATATTTCTCAGGAATACTATAGACAAAATTCAAAGTGATCCCGTGTCAAAGAGAATCCTATATCCAGAAAGAAACAACCTAAGTACCAAGAAAACAGAATCACAGAAGGCCCAGATGCTTCTACTAAAATCAGAGATCTTAGAATACAATACTCCCAAAGGCAAAAAAATATAGGCTTATAACACTAATAATCAGAGATATGTGAATTAAAGCAACTCTGAGGTTCTATCATACCTATCATGCTGACGCTAACAAAAGAGTAAAATGACAAATGTTGAAGGGGCTACAAGAAAATAGCCATTCATCTATTCTGGACAGCAATTTGGAATTATGCATCTCTTCTGACCTAGCAATACCACTAGTAGGAAAGAGCACAAGGACCCATGGATACAAAAATATTTCTAGTAGTTCTTTTTGTGGTGAAAACCAAGAGAGTGCCCCCTCAGTTGGGCAATGACTGAACAAATTATGATGTAGGCATATAATGGAATACTATTGTTCCACAAGAAATTCTAAAGTGGACAATTTCAATGAAACTGATGCAAAATGAACAGAAACAGAACACTTCATAGCAACAAAACTATAAAGGCTTAAGAACTCTGGACAATGCAATGGGCAACCATGATTCCAGAGACCTGCTGATGAAGAATACTACCTGCTTCCTGATAAAGAAGTAATGGACAAAAGGCGAAGAATGAGACATATTTTTAGACATGATCAATATGGGAATTTATTTTGCTTGACGATGTATATTTGTTATAAGAGTCTTGTTTTTTCTTTTTCTTTTTTCAGTAGGGAGACAGAAGTGGGAGGGAAAGGAAATAAAAGCCTGCTTATTAACAGAAAGAAAAAAAGCTTAATTTAAAATATTACATAGGCTTATAACCAAGAATAACTTATCCTGAAAAGTCTAGTCTAATCCTGTAGGGGAAAATGGATCTTTAGTGGAATAGAGGACTTTCAAGCATTTCTGATGGAAAGACCAGAACTGACGAGGAACATTTAAATACAACACAAGTCCGGAGAAACCTAGAAAGGTAAATATATTTGAGCAATTGGAAGAGGTTGTGTGGTGATGGCATGCTAACGTTATAAAAGGAGGAAAAGAGACAAATGTCCCATCAGAACTTTATTGTCTTCAATGAGCATACAGGGCATGAAAAAAGAAGACCTCGTGGTACAGAGGCTCAGTTCTGAGCCAGTATGGGAAAGAGAAAGGAGGGTAAAAGGAACAGGGCGGGTGGGGGGAGGGTATAGAAACAAAAGAAGAGTATACACACAGAAAGAAGAAAGTATGGAGGGAGCAGGCTTCTGAAACAAAAGAGTATTACAGGAGCACACACATACACACATATACTCACACGAAGTGGGGTGTAGAAACACATCGAATTCAGTAGGGAAACAAGCAGGATTAGGAGGGAGGGAGGTTAAGAAGAGGATGATACTAGGAAGTAACAATCATAAGCGAAAACTTCTTGATCCTGAAATGGGGTTGGGAGTAAAAGGGGAAATAAACGCAAAGAACTAGAATCTACTATTCCAGAAGGCTTGAACAAATTGTGGTATATAAATATATATGTAATATCATTTTGCCATAAGAAATGACAAAAGAAATTATTTCACAGAATCCCTAAGTAAAGGGAACAAAACCTGAGAATGATTCATACAGGGACAACATAATAAAAAGAAAAACAACTTCGAAAGACTTTAATCAGTGCCATGACCAACCGTGTCTACAGAGGATATATGGTAAAGCATGTTACCTACCTCCTGACGGAGACAATTAGATTCAAGGAAAAAAAAAAGCCATATATTTGAGGGCACCTCCACTATGTCTATTTGTTTCACTTGACCATGCTTATTTGTTACAAGGATTTTATTTTCTTTCTCTGTGTATTTAACTGGAGGGGGCGGGGGGTGGCTAGTGTTAAGAGTAAAAGAAGAAGTTAACAATAGTGATACAAAAAAAAAAAAAAGAATGAGCCATTCAAGCATTTTTTAAATGCACAAAGAGAACAGAAGTAAGTTCAGAAGGAAAAAGACAAGCAGGACAGGTTTGAAAGGGAAATAATTTACTATACTTTCTTTTTTAAAAATGCAAAAGGTATGAAGTGGAGTTAGGTTGCATATACAGAAATGCTCTATTTTTGGTGTTTAAGTTCAGAATAAAAAAATGAAATTTAAAACAAACAAACAAAAAAAAGACATAGGCCTCTAGGAAGGAATTGTAAAGCACTTACCACAGTGCCTGGCATATGGTAGGCAATAAATGAAAGCTTATCCCTTCCCCCCACCCCCATTCTAGTAAGCCTATAACATGTCTATATATACTAGTTCCTTGTCAAGGACTTATTCCTTGTAGAAGCAAATTAGAAAAGAAACAGATGTTCAATGAACATATACAGACAATTTTTTTTTTACTTCTGCCTGCTTATCATTAGTAGATGAAGGAAATGCATTCATTTACAAAAGAAAAAAAAAACTTGTTAAATGGCAACAGAGCCAAGAGATAATTTATTGATTGATTAAAAATACCACTGAATTCCAAAATGACAAACAGAAGTTGAATACATTGTATAATTACAGACAGAAGTTGAAGATACCATAAGAGCAGAGGCCTGAATCTTACTCACAAAGATCACCTCTCTTGTCTGGAACGCACTCTGTCCCCTCTACAGCCCTGCCATTTGAAATCTCTCTTTCCCCAAGGGCCACATCTTCCTTGGGTGCCAAATACTCTATGAAGCCTTTCCTGATTCCCTCAGTTGAGAGTGACCTCCCCATTATCAATCTTTCTAGCCCACTCAGACCAAATGTCTCCATTGTCCCTCTCACACTCTACCTTTCATACTACTCGATTGCATACATGTCTTAAGCTCTTGGCTAGGCTGTATGTCCTTGAGATTAGGGGCTGCCATTTTTCATCTTTGGATCTATCACTGACTTAGTTACTTAAAAGTCGAAGAGTTGTAGTTCAACTTTGAAAATGCCAACATTTTTGACCCACCATTCTTTTTTCAGAAATCCTACTCTATTCTTTTCCCCCTCCAATATCAAGGAGAAAACCTTGGTTTTTTAAGTTCACCTGTATCCACAGAAAATCAGTGAGATAAGACAGGACTTGCTACTTTATTATCTCCTTCTTGAGCTAGATAACATTTATAACAATTTTCAATCCTTCAAGCACAAAATGCTAGGCTATTGTTATTATGTAGGCTGGTCAGCACCAGGCACAATTCATACTTATTAATATAGAATTGGAAGAGACCTTACCGGTGATTTAACCTTATACCCAGACCTCACCTGATGCACAAATCATTTCTACAATATCCTCAATAAGAGACCATCCCTTACATAGGTAATGCCTCCAAAAAAGGAAACCTGACTTCACACAGCAGTTCAGATTACTTTTGGATAGCTCCAATTTTACCTTACTGAGCTGAAATCTGCCAGGGAGATGTCTCAGACCCACCCCAAACCCCACCCCCTCTTAGAATATAGAAGTCCAACACAGCCTAGCTACATAAAGTGATATACACTGGAACCTTTCCAGAATGTGCACAACTTTAAGGAGATTAACCCTCAACCCTACTGGAGGGAAAAGGAAAGTATTTATTGTACAAGCTAGTTTGAACAGGGGAAACAAAAATTTACCTCAAGGATAGGGAATCTGTAGCCTTGAGTCCACATGTGGCCTTCTAGGTCCTTGGGGACAGACTTTTGACTGAGTCCAAGTTTTACAGAACAAATCCCTTTATTAAGGGGATTTGTTCTGTGAAGTTTGAATTCAAAGGGTCGTACTTGAGGCCACAGGTTCCCCATCCCTGGTTTACCCTAAGTGAACACCCAGATAAGATGAGGCTGGGTAAATACAGCTATATTCTATTTTCTACACAAGCCTGCTTTCTGTACATAACATAATACAATAGAATTTCTAATAATTGGAGCATAATTTTTTCCTGTCTGCATAATCAAAAAACTTACAGATGTAAAAAAAAAGCACCACTTCCAATTTGGGATAAGTAGAGGGGAAAAAGTTAAACTAAGTTCTCTTTGCTCTATTTAACAGAGTAGGATGTATGAGTATTTCTTAAAAAAAAAAAACCTGAAGAAATGTGTATATTGTGTCATGTCAAGGTCATTTTACTTTTAAAATAATTTTGCACATTATTTTCTACATGTCTTAGATATTAAAATCCAATATCTTTTCTTAATTGCTATGCAAGGAAAAAGTCATCTGGGGCTTTAATTTTCTGTCTTACAGACCACAGAGTAATGCTTACATTAAAAGTCACAAAGTGTCTAAAGATAATTTCATATAGTTCAAAGTTTCAAGTCACCAAAGAATATAAGACTACCTTCATCACGTGCATATACATGCACAGAATTTCTTCATTTTATATTCAGAACATAAGATCTCAAAAGCTTAAATAATGAATAACAGCATACAAAAAAAGCCAATAAATCTACAAGGAAAAGGAAAAAAACTCCAAATAAGTTCTGTAAAATAGAAGGACCAAACCTCTACTTTATTTTACATCATTTGCTACAAAACGCCTCAACACTACAACTCCATCTTCTCTTTTGGTTATAAAGAAATCCTAAAATCTGTAGGGAACAAGTTTTAGCCTCTTCACTATTTCATATAACCAACTGTATTATTTTGAAGAACAGTACTCCACAACACACAGACTTTTTTAGAAGGGGGAATGATGCCTATAAAGATGAAGATTAAAAAATAAAGCACACACAAATAAGAAACTCATGCCCAAAGCTCAAAGACATTTTGTATTCTATGAAAATGAGGGAAAGTGTTTATTCTGCAAATTCCCTACCAACAGGATAAAAAGCAATGCCATCTGTATTTGTTTCATGTGAGAGAGTTTTCGTTGATCTAAAGATCTGGAAAACCATCAGCCCCTACCCCACCAATCCACCAACCCCATGAAAGAACAAACATCTGTTTGACAAACTAAGAAAACTGACAAACACAGTAAGCTTTAAAGCACCCTGATGAAACTTCAGCAGGCTAACCACCAGTTATAAAAATAACCTTCCCCCCTTCTCATACTAGTGTTATATACTATGCCAGCTGTGATGTGCCAATCTGGGACATTGAATACCAAGAATCGCTGTGTAAAAGCAGCTGTACCCACTTTTAGAAAGTCCCCAGATGCCTGATAGTGCTGAGGCTAAGATTTGAACATTCCCCAGATCCAGCATTTCCACTGGAGGACAATAACAGGTTGGATATTTCTAATGCTTGGTCTCCTTGAGAAACTATCTCGACCTAAGAAAAATGAAACAAAAGGAAAACTTAAAAGTCACAAGTATTCATGGGTAAAAAACAAAGTCAGCCACCTTATAACTCATGTTATAATGCTAGATGGTATAAAGGGAGGAGAGACAGAACCCCCATAGGATTGTGATTGATTCCTTAGGTCCTTTTTAGCCAATGAAGTAGCATTTAATTCTGATACAGAGACAAAAAGGAAAATTAAACACTTGAGCCTTTGAGGACAATGACATTTCTCCAGCCTTATAAACTCCTCAAACACAAATTAGATTTCCCTTGATTTTTCTTAGTGACATTTCATTAAGCCAGCATAAACACGAATTTTTTTTCTTCGTGAAAACTATTCCACAGGAATCACTCTTTGAAGACAGGCAGCAGAGTATGGTAGAAAAGATCGTTGGATTTGGAGTTCAGGAGATTAGGCTGAAATCTTAGTTCTGGCAAGTATTAGCTACGTGCAACAAAGCAGGTTACCAGCTTCTAACACATTGGAAATGCTATATAAATTTATTATTTATTATTATTATTATAGAAAAAGAAAGGAAAGAAAGATGTTCCTCCAACTCTGCGTATTCCCATGAACACGACAGAGGTGCAGTCCAAATAATACTATAATTACAGACAGAAACTTGTTTGAATGACCAGACCCAAAAAGCAGTCATTAATCATTCAATGTCAACTTGGAAGGCGATCTCCAGTGGAGTACACCAGATATCTGTGCTTTGTCGTTGTCGTTCAATCAAGCCTTACTCTGTGGACTCCATGAACCATCCTGTCTGTGGGGTTTTCTTGGCAAAGATCTTGGAGTGGTTTGCCATTTCCTTCTCCATCAGATTAAGGCAAACAGAGGTTAAGCGGCTTGCCCCATGATCACACAGTAGATGTCAGAGGCTGGATCTGAACTCAGGTCTCTCTAACTTCAGACCCAGCATTCTTAACCACTGAGTAGCCTAGCTCCCTTTACCTATGCTTAGCTCTATGCTAATGTGTTTATTCATTACTTAAATAAAGGCCTAGTTGACATGCTTATCAATTTTGTACCTGATGCAAAACTAGGAGGCATGGCTATTGTGATAGCAATTCAGGATCTGAAGGGATCATGGACACTGAAATTCTCAAGTACAAGATGGGGGAGGAAGGGCCAAAAAGCAGTCTATTTGGCTGTTTCAGACAATATAAATCAACAGGTTTAAAAAGCCAATAATATCCTATATTGCATTAAAAGATATACAGTGGGGGCAGCTAGGCAGCGCATTGAGTAGAGCGCCAGCCCTGGAGTCAGGAGGACCTGAGTTCAAATTTGGCCTCAGATACTTGACACACTTACTAGCTGTGTGACCTTGGGGAGGTCACTTAACCCCAATTGCCCTGCCTTCCCTTCTCAAAAAAAAAAAAGATACACCGTGTCCAGGGTGTGAAACCCAATAATCCCACTCCCCTCTCCCCTAGCTAGACCACACATGGAGTATTGTATTAATTCTAGTCACCATATTTTGGGAAGGATATGGATAAGCTGGAGATCATTCTAGGAGTGCAGACAAAAATTGTAAAGGGCCATAAGACTGTGCTGTGCCATGTGAAAATAAGTTGAATGGAGCTTGAAGAAAAGACCTGGATGTGGAAAGGGGTTAAGAGAGATATGTGATAATTGTATTCAAATAAATGAAAGGTTATCACCTAGACTAGGGACCGGGACTGCTCCACTTGTCCCTAGAGGGAGAAACTTGGAACAAAAGGTAAAAATTTCAGAGGTAAATGCTGGATTGATGTAAGAAAGAACTTCTGACGGCAGTAAGAGCAATCCAAAAGAGGGCTGTGCTTCCTTGGGAGGAACACTTCTGCATTATTAGACACAGGTCTGGAAATAAAGGCTGGATGACCACGTGTCAGGTATGTTTCTCCCCACTCCCCCCAGGCAATCAGGGCTAAGTGACTTATCCAGGCTCACACAACTATTACGTGTCAGAGGTCATATTTGAACTCCAGACTCCAGGAGCCAATGCTCTATCCGCTAGACCACCTAGGTACCCCCAGGTATGTTTTCAAAAGGATTCTTGTTCATCTGCTAGTGGTTCATATGCTTGGACTAAACAGCCATTGTTGTCCCTTCAAACTTTCAGATTCTATGGCTCTGAAACAGCAAAATTCTCCCAAGAAGCACAGGTCCGTTTCCATGAAGCTACGGGTCAAGGTCAAGACCACCGGTCAAGACCACTGGCTCACACGGGTGCCTGTGTTTCCAAAATCAAGAAAATGGGCTGCTCCAGAGAGAGATTAGAGTTTGTTGGACCAGCAGAGTCTAGAATTCTACAAGTAAAACTTCCTGAGGCCTCCCACTCACTCATCAGTTATCATATAAGCCTCCCAACCCTGGAATTCCTCCAAGCTACTCTGCTCTATCTTTTCTCCCCATCAATGAAAGGATTAGCAGGGTCAGTTATACTCACTGACTCCACTTTCTCACCTCCCACTCAATTCTCTGCCCATGGTAATCTGACATCAAACCTTGATTGAAACTGCTCTCCCAAAGTTGATCTCTTAACTGTGTGAGATGAATGGCCTTTTCTAAGTTTCAATTTGACTCTCAACTTTGTCCAACTTTTGACACCATAGACCTCTCCTTCTTCCAGGGTCCTTGATCCACCTTTGGCTGCCATGACACTGCTCAGCTTTGATTCTCCTGGGTGGCTAATCCTGCTCAATGCCCTTTGCTGAATAAATGATCCATCTTTTGAACATTGTGGGAGCATCCCTCAAAGTTGTGAACTTGGAAAGCAATCTGGAATTATGCCCCAAAGAGTTATTAAACTGCCTACACCCTTTTGACCCCGCAATACCACTACTAGGTCTACTTCTAAAGATGAGGGAAAAAGGGAAAAACCTCTAGGTTCTAAAATGTTGAGAGCAGCTCTCTTTGTTGTGGCAAAGAACTGGAAAGGGCAGGGATGCCCATCAATTGGGGAATGACTGTACAAGTTGTAGTATATGACTGTGCTGGAATACTACTGCGCTATCAGAAATGATGAGCTCAATGATCTTAGAAAAACATGGAAGACTTGCCAAAACAACGAAGAGCAAAATGAGCAGAACCAAGAGAACACTGGATACAGCAACAAGACTCTTTTAAGAACAACTTTGCACTACTAAGTCATTTTGACTACTATAAATGCCCAAATTAACCATAAAGGACATATGAAGGAAGAGGCCATCTATATCCAGAGAAAGAAATGATAAATAGAAGTATGTATAGAATGATTTTACATATATATAAATATTTGTGTCTAATGGTAGCCATCTCTGGGGAGGGTAGTGGAGGGATTAAAAAAAGGAAAAGAATTTACATAATTTTATTATACATTTAAAAGAAATAGCAAGTTGTAATAGATTTGCAGTTTTATGTGCAATCTTTTTTATTATACTATGTTATGGAAATGTTTGTCTTATTCCATAAATTAAAAATAAAATAAATCATTTTTTTAAAGTTCTGTCCTGAACTCTATGTCTACCGCTATCTCTTTTTCATTAGCTCCTTTAGGTTCAATGGCCTCTGTGCAGATGACTCCCAAATCTATATATCCAAGTCCTAATCTCCCTCCTGAACTTCAGTCCAACATCATCAACTCCCTACTGAATATCTACACCTGGCTATCCCATCAGCCTCGCAAATTCATTTAATCCAAAATAGAACTCACCATCTCTTTCCCCCAAAACCCTTCCCACTTCTATGGAGGACACCACCATGAATGATGCTGCTACTCTCTCAGGTTCACTATCTCTGAACTAACCTGAACTCTTTCTTCTCCATCATCTACCACATCCAATCAATAACCAATCTTG
The DNA here is from genome assembly GCF_011100635.1 of Trichosurus vulpecula. Lineage (NCBI taxonomy): Eukaryota > Metazoa > Chordata > Mammalia > Diprotodontia > Phalangeridae > Trichosurus > Trichosurus vulpecula. Next base: position 166,421,860 of record NC_050578.1, read on the forward strand.
TTGACTCCATGACTCTAGCACCCCTCTTACCCCTTTCCCTTCTCTCCACTCAAACAGGTCATTACCCTAATTTAAGCCCTCATCATCTCTTACCTGGACCACTGCAATACCCTTCTATTTGTTCTCCCTTTAATCCAGCCCCCACAACTGCAAAATCAATATTCCTAAGACACATGCCTCACCATGCAGTTCCAGTGGTTCCCTATTGCATCCAGGATCAAATGCAAGTGCCTCCATTTGGCAATTATAACCCACCTTTCCAGACCTTGAAATTATTCATATGAATATTACATATCATTGCCAAAGTTCACGTCCTCTATGTTCCAGCCAAACTGGCACAGCAGCTGTTTCCCAAACCAAACCCAACTTGCCATATGTTGTTCTCAGATCCCTGCACTTTTTCAGAGGGCCTCCTCTTCCTCTACCTCTCCAGGCTCAGCTCATGTGTCACCTCCTATGGAAAGCCTTTCCAGATCTCTCTCGTAGTTGGTACTTTCTCCCTCCAGAAACTGCATTTTATCTATCTCCGTACATGTTATCCTTCCTCTACCCCACCCCCATGTAAGTTCCCTAAGGATGACTGATTCTTTTTTCTCTATATCCCAAGCCTGTAGCAGAACACTTCTGAATATGGTAAAAAATTTACATAGTTTTATTATATATTTAAAAGGAACAGCAAGTTGTACATAATAGATTTGCAGTTTCACATGCAAACATCTTTGTTATTACTATATTATGGAAATACTTGTTTTATTCCATAAATTAAAAATTAAATAAAATGTTCTTTAAAAGAATATAGTGGGCACATAATAGATATTTGTTGAATTGACTTGAATTGAGTAAGGAGTATAGTCTGAGATGTACCCATATCAGATAGGGGCTCTGGAGTTCCCAGTGAAGTCCCTTTGGATTCAGAGATCCAGAATCCCAGCAAAGGAAACCTTATAGCCAAACATTTGTGTTGTAATAAGAGCCACTGGCATGTGGCACCCTTGCAAGTTATGAGGTTGTCTTTTTTTTTCCCTACCCCGAAAAGGATCCCTAACAGCTTCTTCAATGCATTTTTTTTCCCATGTGGGTACAAGACCAATGTTCTCTAAGCTGTGGCAGAAGTGCTATGGATGAGCTGGCAAAGTTTCTGGTAACTGCCTCCAATTCCCTAAAATCTAGAATCATCTTATAATTAGTATCACATTCCTGAAACAATTTTCTATTCTCCCAATTAGTAGAGATACACCAACAGGGGAAAAGACACATTCCAGTAAAGAAGAAGGAATTCTGGATCAATTTTTCTAAGTATCTGAGAAGAAAAAAAAGAGAAATCAGGATGGGGTTAGGGGAAAGCATTCTAAACTCTATCTAGGCAAAAATTCAAATCACATGTAAATGCATATTCAGACACACTCCCAACCCTTCTGTTTTTGACATCTGAATGTGACTCCTGGGAAAACCATAATAACAGGTGTTTATTAGTCACTCAAGTTATCATGGAAAGTGCTTCTCCTCCCCATGACATGCAGTTCTACATACACCATCATGGAGCCTGGCCTTTTTCTGCAACTCTGAGGTCTTCCAAGGGGTCTTAAAGACTAATTCTTGGAAATCACCCTTCCCTGGGGGTGATCTGCTTGCAGTGAATGAGGATCTCATTTTTTATCACCCTTCATATTTATCACATTTTGCAAGGCCCATTGGGAAAAGAGTCATCTAGGATCATAACAACATCTGTTAGCTGACAATAGCACTAAAGTTCTCTTGTCTCTCTTTTTTTTCCATAGGAAAGGCAGAAAGGAGGCGTCTCCTCGGTGTTCCCATGATGTCATTACAATTGTTGAGCAAGGCGTTGTTCATGTATCAGTACTATTGGGCATTTTTTTTTCACCTAAATGATGTACATTTTATTAAAGTTCCAGACATTTAACTGCCATTAGAAAGGATTTCAAAACTTCAGAGTAACCCTCATATTATTCATCCCTCAGTGAAACCTGACACTTAAGAGTGTGGTGCCTACCTAGCACATAGTAGGCACACAGCTTAGCACAGTGCCTGGCACATAATAAGCACTTAATAAATGTTTGTTGATTGATTGAAAACAAATCCATCCACATAAATAAAATTAGTATTTGGTCCCTTCCTCCTTAATTCTCATCTTTCTCTTCATAAAAAACAAAACTGTAAAACACTCTAAATAAATTGAATGGCTAATTCTCTGAGCTACTTATATCAGACTCAGAGCTCCAGGGTATGCTGTTTGGAGTGAGATAAGATGCTAAGAGAGACAGAACAAACTGGGGGAGAAAAAAGGAAAGGGAAGGAAGAAAAAGAAAAGTCACCCAAAATGACAGGATGCCTTGGGCTTGTTTATTTAAAGAAAGAAAAATGATCTCAATCCCTGCAGACAGGAACTTCGTGTGATGAGAGGACAACAGAAGCGCATGATGAGAAGGCCAGCTTCCTAAATCATTCCTTCAACTAATACTCTTTAACTAGAAGCCAAGCATAGCATAGCTCCTGAAGTGCCCAATCACTGCCTATCACCAGGCAACTATTTTATAAACTACTTTTTTTAACCACCTGAAAATAAATAAATAAATAGACCAACCATTTTACTTCCTGACAGCATGAGGGATAGCAACAAGGTCTATTTACTCTTCATCAGGCCAAGGAATTCCACGCCAGCCTGGCACCTGTGTAGCAGACTCTCAGATCTACTGGAAAGCCTGTCACAGAGCAGTATAATAAATGGTGTGACAGTGTCAGGGAAAGACAGTGCCTGCTGTTAGAAGGGAATGGTGAGGATGGGCAGGTAACTTCACTCAGGATCATGAGATCCTAGATCTCAAGCTGTATGAGACCTCAGCTATCACAGGCCAGAAGAAAAGGAAATGAGGCAGGGTACTCCTCAAAGAGTAAGAAGTGAGATACAAGAAGTGAGAAGGCTGGATTCTAGGACAAGTAAATTTGGGATTATCCACAAGGCAAGCCCTAAATTCAAGAAGGCAATCCCCCAAATTTAGTGGAATCAACTTTCTCTGGATAGTAGGCCAGATTCTAGAATCACAATACCTAGGAAATCCACCACATCACACCCCCAGCTAGAGGACTGGAGCTCAGGAATGTCATGGTCTAGGAAATCTCTCAAGCAACATAGGATGAGTACAGCACATCTACTTCTGACATGCAACATCACTCCTTCAACAAGTGATTATTAAGTGCCTAGGGGACCATCTCCAGTTGTCCTGATCCCTATCTGGCCCCTGGATCCAGATGGCTCTGGATGACAGAGTGAGACTGGTAACCTTGCCCAGCTCTCCCTTACTTAAATCCAATTCAATTGCAAGTCTGGTATCATCTTCCTGATGTCATGGTCCTCTTTGAGAAGGAGGAACAAACAACATTAAGCACCTACCAAGTGCTAGGTATGGTGCTTAGGACTAGGAACAAAGATGCAAAATGAAACAGTCTCTAACCTGATAGAATTTGCATTCTACTGAGGGGATGTAACAGTGTAAGATAAGGAAATACAAAATACAAAGTCCATTCCACTGTAAGCTCCTTGAGGACAAGGACTGTCTTTTTCTCCTTTTTGAATCCTCCTAGCACACAGCAGGTGCTTAATAAATGTTTATTAATTGATTGATTTCAATGAGTAGGGAAATAGAATATGAGGAGATAGTTGAGATGTCTCTAAAGCTGCTGTCAACATCTGTGTTCTCAGGATCTCTCAGGTGGAAAAGAAAAGTGAAAAAGCATTCTGATGCTTGTTCAAAGGTTTTGTTGGTGTTTTTGTTTTCAACTGGGGAAGGTGGGAGGGGAAATAAATGGTCATTAAAAAAAATTTTAATTTAAAAAATGGATTCCCTTTTAAAAGCCAGCAGAGAAGGGTAAATCCAACCACAAATCTGTCCTTTCCAAGAGTGAAGACAACTTACTTCAAAGTTAAGGGTAGCCAGTTATTGAGACTTAATTAGGTTATTCTTCTCAACAAGGTGAAAAGGAGAGGTTTCACTATCCTGGGAGAAGCAAAGTCCCTATAGAAGAAAGGCTCATTAGCTGGCAAGCTCATCAGATCTCCCACAAAGCCTCCTGGCCCCCATTGACTGAGGAACTCATGTGATCCAATCCCTAATTCAAGTCTGTGCTTGCTGTTCATTCTGCATCATTTTATGGAAGTCTTCCTATATTTATTCGTATCTGTCATATTTTATTCACAGAATCACCTTTCATGACATCCACACACCACAATTTGTTCAGCAATCCCCAACTGTCTTTGCTTTTATATTTCTATGAATTTTTTTTGCACAGCCAAGACTGTATTATAAGAATATTAGTGAGAGGAGAAATAAAATCTAACAGTGGAATTACTGGGTCAAAGGATATGAATAGTTTTGTGTTGAAGGTCTTATTTTATAATACATACTGCCTTCCCAAAAGACTGCACTAATTCCCAGCTCTACCAGTCCTGTAGTAGCGTACCTGTTTCTCCACAGCCCCCAAAATGAATTTTCTATTTTTCACTTTGGAGAAGCAAAGTGACATAATGGATAGGATGCTGGAGAGTCAGGACTCACATTCCGCCTCTGACACTTAGTGACCCTGGAAAAATCAAAGGTTAACTAACCTCTCTGTCCATTCATTTTTGCCCATCTGTAAAATGAGACCTTTTGGCTTGAGACCCTCTAAAATCCCTTCCAGCTCTAGCACAATGAGTTTATGATTAAATGGGCATCAGGTGGTAAATCAGAGTGGCCTCAATCTGAATTTTTCTGGTTATGTGAGAGCTTGAACAACTTTTCAGGTGTTTATTGATAAATTCGTCTCTTAGAAAAACATGGACAGACTTGTACAAAATAGTGAAGTGAAATGAGCAGAACCAAGAGAACGCTGTGTAACAGCAATATTGTTTTTTTAATCAATTTATTTTTAGTTGTCAACATTCACTTTCATAAGATTCTGAGTTCTAAATTTTCCCCTCTCCCCTCCCCAAGATGGTGTGCCATCTGATACAGGCTCTACATATACAGTCATATTGAACATATTTTCACATTAGTCATATTGTAAAGAAGGATTAGAACCAATGGGAGGAACCACAAGAAAGAAGAAATAAAAAAACAAAAGAGAGAGAGAGAGTAAACAGTATGCTTCAATCTGCATTCTGACTCCATAGTTCTTTTTGTGGATGTGGATAGTATTTTCCATCATGATTCTTCTGGAGTTGTCTTAGATCCTTGCATTGCTGAGAAAAGCTAAGTCTATCAAAGTTAGTCATCACACAATGTTGAACAGCAACATTGTTTTAAGAGCAACTTTGATCAAATAAGTCGAAATGCTTGTTTTATTCCACTAATTACAAAGAAAATTAAAAATTTTTAAAAAGAATTCCCTATTTATGTCCTTCAAGAAATTATCTTCTGGAGAATAGCTCTTAGCTCCTTTGATTTTCACAGTTCTTCATTATTAGGCCCTATCCTATCTGTCCAAACCCATCTTCCAACTGTTTTGTCAGGAGTCAGACTGGGACTCTTAGTGTTCTCCACAGAAACCATACTAATTCCCAACTTTTCCCCCTACTTAGAATATCTTCCCGCCTGTCCAAATTCAACCTCTCTTCAAGACCCAAGTGAAGACTCAGCTTTTCTACAAGGCCCTCGCTCTCTTCTTTCCTTCTCTAAAGACCTGTAGCACTTGGAGTCGGCATCACTCCATCAGGCACTTCATCCCATATTGTCGTAGTGTTCTCTCATTTTTCATATTCCTATTCTCAAATTAAACTGTCAGCTGTTTGAAGGAAAATAGGATCATAGATTTAGAGGTGGAAGAGACTTTAGAAATTGTCTATTTCAACCACCTCATTACTATACAGAAAAGCAGAAGGACCGGACAAGGTAAGTGAAGTGGCAGGGTGCTCAGGACTCGAAATTCCATCGTTCTTTGCACTGTTTCACATTCTATCTCAGGGCAAGACTCTAATTTACACTTCTGGTACATATATTAGTAGCATGCTCTACTGGAGAAAGAACCAAAATGAGGCTCAGGAAGCCAAAGGCCGAGATGGACCCCTGAGGCTTCAGTGCAACGCCATCTCTATGAGAGGAACATGTAACGAAACACCTGTGAGGCACAGGTAAAACCCATCTAACATTAATTCATTTTACAGAAACACAAAGTAAAAAAAATCACAGTAAATAAAGCTACAGAGATCAATTAGTTCCATAGGAACCAGGCCCTAAATGTTATAATGGCAATTAAATTATCGAATAATGTTATGGCAAGGCTGCAACTTCATAGTTGATTTTAGTCACAATGTGTTAATAATGTGATTTAGAAATGGTACTCTTTGGTCAGGGCAATCTTATACAGACAGGTTGTATCTATACTAGACTGGAAGCTATTTAAAGGCAGGGACCATGACTAACCTCTCCATACTTCTTCCAGTATTTAGCATGCTGCATTACACATGGTAGACACTTGTTAAATAGTAAAGTCTACATTCAGCTATCAAGTACAATTTTGGACTATGAGGTCAAATCTATTTCCAGGCATAATTTTGAGCTCCTCACTGGACACATGTAGGGAGAACTTAACAGAGCTTCTCCACATGCTTGTTTATTCAATAATTTAATTTGATTCAATAAACATTTATTAAGCACCTACTATGTGCCAGATACTGTGCTAAGTGTTTGTTTAAAATCTCATCAGTATATTTTTTTAATGTCATACCTTTAACATTTCAATCAAATACAATCAAGTTGAAGTGCTGATATAGAAATATAATACCTTCTTAGGAGTTGCTGGTTTAGAACAAACCAACAAACAGCATCCCTTCCTCTTGGGTTGTCTGCAAATGCAGCAGCATCATATTTTAAAAATTATAATTCTTCTCAATAAATGAAGTATAGACCTATAGCTACAAAAAGTACTTTAGTCTATTATTTCTTAATCATAACATAGCTAAAAGTAAATTTCCAAATGATTGAAATGGAAAACTATTTGGTTCATCCTACTACTGTGTCTTTAATATTCTCAAGTACTAGTCACCCATTAAAATAAAAATTTACAAAGTAATACTTTAAGAAAAAAAAATCAGTGCTGACTAGAGGCAAAAATAACTTTACAAATCCACATTTAGATAAGGGCTGTTCCAGTTGACAAAGAATAAGTTTAAGATATTTTTTACAGTGTGTTACTTATAAAGTAACAACAAAAATGCAATTAAGTCCTTCTCCCCTTCTCTTTTACTATTTTGTTTATGAGGAAAATTGTTCCCTACATAGATTCAAAGTAGATTATTTGGAGAAAGCAGTATGTTTAAAGATTAAGCAGTAGAAGGGGAAAAAAGTCTGCAAAAAACTTGTCATGAGATTGAAGTAGGTCAGAATGGTTTTAAATTCAACCAATCAATGGATTACTTATTAAGTATCTACCACATGCTAGGCACCCTGTTGTTCATCCTTCATTTAGAAGAGGACCAACGACATTGTGGTGTGATGTCTTGACTTCCAAGCAAACTGGATTTAAGTGAGGCAGAGCTGCACAAAGGCATCAGCCTCACTCTCTCTTCCAGTCATTAAAGTCCAGTGGCAAGAAAAAAGTCAGGGTCACTGGCAATAGCCCAAGATGCAGTGCATGGCTTTGGTGTCTTCAATGTTTGACCAAACTCAAAGCCGTCCACAGTGCCTGCTTCAGCCTCCTTCATGGCTGGACAGTATACTAAAAAGCAGAGACACCACCCTGCTGATAAAGGTCCACTTAGTCAAAGCCATGGTTTTCCAGTTGCAATGAATTGCTGTAAGAGTTAGACTATAAGGAAAGCTGAGGGTGCAGAACTGACACTTTCATATTGTGGTGCTGGAGAAGAATTTTGGACAGCAAGGAGATCAAAAGCAGTCAACATTTAAAGAAATTAATTCAGGCCATTCACAGGAAAGTCTAATACTGAAGCTGAAGCTTACATACTTTGGTCACATGATGAGAAGACATAGGAAGACACTGGAAAAGACACGCAAAAAAAGACAAGGGGATGGCAGAGGATGGGTCAGATGGTGTCATGGAAACAACAAACATGAACTTGAACAGACTTCTTCGATAGTAGAGGACAGAATAGCCTGGCACACTATGGTCCACGGGGTCACAAAGAGTCAGACACAACTGAACAATAAGAAGGAACTTTTGGGGGAAAAAACCTGAACTGAAGGATGTCATCAGTGAAATGTAAGAGCAAAAAAATATGAGTTGGTTATGTGGCAGTAGCAAGTGATAAAAGTTCAATAATCCAAGCGCTCCACTGGTACCCTTAAGATAAAAAGCAAGGAAACCCACTGCTGCTGAGCCTACCCTTACCCCTCTGTGAAGGGATCTTAAGAGAGGACGTGGAAAAGAATATAGTGCGATGGACAGTCATGGAGAGGTTTTAATCTAAGTAAGCCATTGGAGAAAACATCCGCAGCAAGAAGGTCGTGGATCCTTTTGAGTCTGTTCTCATGGGCACAATAGAGAAAGAAAATTTTTTTGCTAAAACCATCCTAGAAAATAGTTTTTAGATGAGAAAAAGTTCCAGTCAAGGTTTCCCTGAAGTATGCCACATCAATACGTGATTTCATCTTGTTTCTTCCCCCATCCTGAAGTTCAAAAGCTATTGAGACAGAATTCACTGCAAGAGGACCTTGCGCTTCAAAATTTTGCCCTCAGTAACAGTCATGGAATTTTACCTCAGCCAAACTGAACTGAATATCCTTCCTCACACACAAAACCTTCCAACTTTGTGTCACTCATTTTTTTCCCTAAAGATTTTTCCATTTCACAGCTTTTTCCTATGTCATTCAGGATTTTACTAGCGGGAAGAGGGGGATGACCTTCTCAAATACTTTAAAACAAGCATTGTTTTGGGGTTTTTTTTTCTGTTAGTTTTCTCCTTTGACATTACCTCTTTAATTATAATACCCGCAGATGAAATTCTGGGTATTTTTCCACTGAGAACATATACGTCAATATTTCCAATGATCTGTGATTTCACTGGGTGTAGACAGTTTCTCTAAAAACATAAATCATAACCCTTTTAGTGGTTTCTTGAGTTTCTACAGCCAAAAACAAGCTGGTACCTAGTGACCAAGTTTCTCATGCTATACCCCTATAACATGGGCTGGGCAGGTTCAGATCCCATGATAATAGAGACAGTCTATCATATCACTAATGTAGACCTGAAGCTTGTCTAGCTTGGTAAGGCGTGAAACAGTATGTGTTCCACTAGCATGGAATCATGCTAGGTTCACAGCACCACACAATGAGGCATCAGAAGAAACACATCAGGCGGTTGTAACAACAATTCTACTTGCCACTACTGTGACTGCGTAAGGCCAATAACACCAGGGCACAGGAGGGCTACTACCATGGGTTCTTTGATCTAAGCAAAGCAACTTTAAGGGGTTTACAACCTCAGTTTAATTAAACATACATATATCATTCACTTAGTTCAGGGGGAAAAGTCAGCACCCTGAACTTCAGGGAAAATAAAAACAGAAACTGCAAGCAGAAGTTATATAAACAGAGCAAATAAACACAAATCAGCAGACAGGGCTTCTAGCTGTCTGGCCAAGACATTACATACATAGTTACCAGAGAGAGAAGCACCAACATCTGGGTTTTTCTAAGCCAGGGGGGCTCCTTAATGGCTACCCAGAGTCTCCACACTCTTTCAATGAGGGAGCCCCAACAAAATGCTAACCTCAGAGTATATACACACTTTTTCAGGATCAGAGCCCTTCACATCTCTCAAGGGCTTCACACGTTTCACACCTCTCATGACTAGCAAAAGGGTGTGGGCCTTCTGACAAACAAAGGCAAGACTCAATCAAAGGCACTTGATTGCCTTAGTGCTGAGAAGCACCCAAAAAGAAAGAAACAATGAAGATGTCCCACTTTGCTTGACATTACAGTGGTAGAGCAGATGACATGTTGAACTTGTAGTCAGAAAGACCCAAGGTCAAATCCTAAGGCATGAATTAGCTGTGTGACCCTGAGCAAGTCACTTAATTTCTCTCAAACTGAGCTTCCTCATCTATAAAATTTGGATAACAAGATCACCTACTCATAGGATTGTTCCAATGAAGTAAGATAGGTATAGTACTCTGCACATTTTAAGCACTATATAAATATTCTTTAGTGTATTAAAACCTACTGACCTTTTGCTTCAAATATACAAGGAGGACTTTTCCAGCCCACGTCTTTAAGCAAATAGCCCCCAAAAACTATCAGTCAAAAGATGGTACTTTGTAAGAGGAGGGGGGCGGGAAAACCTTCCACCATTAAATTAGGCTCAAAATGAACCTGGACAATGATCCAGCAATAAAATTCAGCCAACAACCAACACACGCGCGCACGCGCACACACACACACACACACACGTTATTTGATTTAATCCTCCATCATGAGAGTCTCACTAAAGCATAAGGTCTTAGCCTCTTCACACGTGAGCCAAAATTCTTCCAGGTCACAAAACAGCCTTCTGCAAATTAACCAGCTTTCAGACTATGAGCCTGGATATCTAAGACCATCAAACTGCTCTCCTCTATGAGCACACCTTTTGACTGAACTTAACAACTGACTTGCCCCAGGTAAAATTCTCTAAGGAAAGAATGTTCTCCATGGAAATCAAAGAGCCACAAGGAAATAGTTCCAGAGGGCTGGATGTGTGTGCATTTTAGTGAAATGAGTGATGGACTTAAGAGTCAAATGAAGAAAGATAGATCGAAATCCTATCTCAGCATTTATTGGTTCTGTGTGACTGTCGGTGGACAAGTTACTTAACCTTTCTAAGCCTCAGTGTCTTCATCTGTAAAATGGAGATACTATTACCTATAGTGTTACCCACCTGGCAGTGTAATCATGAGAATCAAATAAAATCATGCGTAGAAGTTTTAAAATTTTTAAAACACAGGGCAACTAGGTGGAGCAGTGAGTAGAGCACTGGCCCTGGAGTCAGGAGGACCTCAGTTCAAATCCGGCCTCAGACTCTTGACACACTTACTAGCTGTGTGACCTCGGGGAAGTCACTTAACCGCAATTGCCCTGCCTTCCCCTCCTCCAAAAAAATAAAAAAAAATAAAAAATTTTAGAACACTATTACATAAAGTGCTTCTAAAAACTAAAGCGCTATATAAATGTCAGCTATTACCATTAGGGTCAAAGGTCAAGAGGACTAACTGGACTTAAACAAGGGGTCACTCAGAAGCGATGTTCCTTCACCCCAAAATCAAGAAGTAAAATAAGTAATAACACCAAAGGTATATGACACCATCCTGGGCCTCGAGAAGCTTGTTTACACTCTCATGGGAAAGATAAACAAAACAAATGAAGTATATAAGGGAAAATATGATCAACTATCAGAATATGTGACACAGACAATAAATACTGTACAAATTCAGAAAAGAGACAGCATTATAGGGTAGACTATCCAGGAAAGATTTCGGAGAGGTGTCCATTTCATAAGATACCTGTGCTTTTAGCAAAAGAACAACGGCGGCTAGGCGGTGCCATAGTACATAGAGTGCTGCGCCTGGAGCCAGAAAGACTCGTCCTCCTGAGTTCAAATCAGACTTCAGATACTTTCTAGCTGTGTGACCTTGGACAAGTCACTTAACCCTGTTTGCCTCAGTTTCTTCATCTGTAAAATGAGCTGGAGAAAGAAATGGCAAACTACTCCAGTATCTTTACCAAGAAAACTCCAAATGCAATCATGAAAAGTTGGACATGACTAAAAAACCAACCCAACAACAATGAAATGGTTAACTTATAAAATTTCATTTCACCACCTAAACTTGCCCCTCTCCCCATCAGCAGAGGAATAGAAGCAAAAAAGCCGAAAGAGGGAAATTGGTAAGATAAGGCACAAGTAATTCTCATGCTAAGGTTCCACTTTTGAAGCATGAGGTACAAGCAAGGGTACTCATGGTATTCAAAGTTTTAGCAGACAGCAAATAATAACAATAACTGGCATTTTATAGTACTTAAAGGTTTACATCCATTATCTTCTTTCACTGGACCCTTAAACAAGGTTCTTCTTCTTATTCCAGCCTCTTTACATCAGATATCCTCAATATTTGATTGATTTCTTAACTTCATTCTGACCAAAGGCCATTCTGAAATCACTGGCACAACTGAATAGGGCCTACCTTAAGGCACCTGTCAAAATGACTGAAGGCGATGGAGGAGGAGATGCAGGAGATGGAGGAGACAGAATGGCATGCTATCATCTCTACATGAAAATGGGAACGATAACCTCCTGAAAATGATCTCCATGTATCTGAGATCTTGCTAAGATCCATCTAGACACATATTTGGTTAGTATACAGAAAGGCTTTTAACACACATGGCAAAACCTCATATGGTTAAACGTGGAATGTATGCTTCTCCTCCAGATTTACCCATCAATGGGAAAGCCAGTTCCACTTACCCTGTGTCCCCAACCCCCCAGCTTCATTCCCATACTATAAGCCACTCATTTGGAATTCAGCAGCTACCAAAAAAATGGAAACAAAGAGAAGCCCATTGATTAGGAAATAGCTGAAAAAAATATGCTACATGAAATGTCAAAGAATATTAGCATTTTCTTAGTAACAGCAAACATGATGAGTTCAGAAAAACACAAGAAGACATACATAAACTAAGAGAACAAAGGAAGAAGAACCAAAGGATCACTGTACACAATGAATACAATAATGTAAACGAAAATAGCACAGAAAGGCAACTCATTCTGATTAATTGTAATGACCAATTTCAATCCCAGAAGTTGGGGACAAGTAGGGAATGCAACAGTCCACATAGGGTCAGATGCCGTTAGCCGTCCCAAGGAAGGTTCAATGAGGAAGTATGGGGGCTGGGAAATAGCAAGCAATGACTGATATAAAAGCAATAGGTGTCAATAAAGCTTTTTTTCTTTTAATTCTGTAGCTGTAATCACCAACTGATCATGAATATCAACTGACAATGCACCTTCAAGGGCTGCCAAAGGCTTGCAATCTTGCCTTGTCCCACCTAGCACTGACTGTAATCAGGGAAGGCCGCTGCCAGATGTCCGGGATGGCAGCTCCATTATGTTCAGTCAGCCAAGTGTAGGCAGAGCCAGGAGAACCAAGCTGTTGGGAGCACAAGCCTAATCCTGCCCACTCTGCTGCAAATAGCCAATACTTCTGGCTCTGCCCATCTGGAGTCCATGATGATAAATCAGTCTCCAGGCTGACTCCTAGGCAAGAAGTACCAGCCCCACCTCCTATCCCAACCCTCTCAAAGACTGGGACCTCACAGTTCTCCAATCACGTGACTGTATTGTGTAACAGCAGCCCATGTATACAAACAACTCAGACTATTTAAATGTCATTGTCAGAAAGATGCATTATAGTCTAATTTGCATATCCATTCATGGATCACTACTTCCTCTATTTATCCAGCCAAAAAGGTTTTATTCCTATCCCTTGGCTCTCCAAAGACGACAGTGAAGAAAACTTAAATCTTGATTATAACCAAAAGTTATAAAAGTCCTCAAAACCCTACAGATGTAAAGAATTAGAATGAATGACAAATGACACATGTTCATTCTGGTACTTACATCAGTCATTTAATACTTTACTGATCACTAAATGCTGGATTATCTCAAAGGTTAGACACATACAAGCATTTCTTCATTGCCAAGTAACATTAAAAATTCAATCTTGGAGAGCTAAAGTGGCCTACTAATTTAGTTGCTCCCTCCCAAACTCACTCTCTCTCTCTCTCTCTCTCTCTCTCTCTCTCTGTTTCTTATTTGAATTGAACCAAACCCAACCTGAGAGAAGAAAATAATCCCACATGGGGTGGGGTGGGATTAGGGAATGATCAAACCAAGTGTTCCGCTTGAGGCACTAATTTCTCCACCCATGTGAAAATTGAATTGGGTCACAAACAAACCTCCTAAGGATAAGTAAAGAGTTGGAAAAAGTCCTTACACCCATGTAGACAGAGTCTAGCCTTTCCCAAAACCCTAGCAGCCCAGTCACAAATGTGAATCATTAAGGAACTATGAGACAAACAGCACTGGTTCTGAAGTCTGAGGACATGAGTTCAAATTCCATTTCTGACAACAGAGGTGTAATCTAAGGGCAAGTCACTTAAATGTTCTTGGGTCTCAATTTCATTATCTGTAAATGTAAATTAATGAAGGATTATTTTAAAAATGGGGTGGAAATCACATACCTACTATAAAACACTTCTAGTCTAAACAATGCAGCCCAGGAGGATTCTCTTAGCAAGAAATGATACATATGTTTCTATTCACTAAAGTTCCTCTGAATCCTGGGCCAAAAATAGTCAAGTATATGATCGTTCCTATTGTTTGTCACTGTTTAGCATAGAATGCATCGAGTATGCACATCTTTATCTTAAAATATTACAGGGTAATTTTATATGCTTTAATATAGCAGAAGTTATTGTATGAGTTCACATGACTAAAACTTTCCTCTAATCCAAAAATAATGTTATTGTGTTTTAGTAATATGCAGCTTATAACTTCATTTCTATCCCAAGATACCCTTTGTTTGTAGCTGAGATGATGTCAGGAAAGTTTTAATTTATGTTTTTACACTAGAATTTGGGATTTATAACACTTTTTTTCCAAACTAGCCACAACTGGGGAAGTCTGAAGATCCTAAGCAAGGTCAATGTTGACTGACCTTTTCTTTTCTGAGCTGCCTTTCTTCTCCTAAAACCCATAGTAAAATATTCAACCTGCTCCCAGAGCTATTAAAAGTTGCTGGAAGTGTCGCTGAGCAACACTATCTGTACCCACATCAACCTCGCCTATTCTAAGTCTGACTCCCATTTGGAATCCGACCTTTGCCAGCCGTGGTAAAAGATAGCCCACAGTTCCCTTGCCAGGTTTCCTGCCCAGTAAAGTATTCCTCAAAAAGGCAGGACTGCACAGCCTCAGAGAGTCCTCATTAATGAGTTATCTCTACTGGAATTTCTTCCCTGGGCTGGTTTTCTAATTTTTTTTCAAGTATCAGTATTAAGAATAAATATTCTCTAGCCGACATATACAAAGTAGAAGGGCTGCGAGATGTAGGCAAAAATCAAAACATTGTTTATTATTAACCTATTCCACATAGGGAAGCATTCTTAGGAAATGGTGAAATTCCTGACCAGAAACAGCCGGTGGGAACCTAGCACTAAGAGAACCACGTAAAAACAAAGCCGTAATAATGAGGATGTAGCAGGAGAACAATGCAGCTACTAGAGAAGATGAGATCGTCTGAAGATAACAATACCCCCAGGAGTTACTCTAGCAGTTATATTACTATATTAGCCTAGGAAGCTTTGTTCAAAGGGCAGGGCTCGCCAAAACCATCTGTTAGGGCTCTTGGGTTAATTCTGGTTTGCAGACTCAGCATTAACATTTCAAGATTGTTAACCACTACAAACCAACTATGGCAGATTCTTTTTTCCCCCTCTGGTAGCAGCTTATTATACCCTTGTGAAGTGAAGATACCCTTTCAATGAAATGGAGATGCTGTAAATGAAAGGAGATATGCTCTTTTAATAATGTACACAGGGTTCAAAAGAAAAGTCCCACAACCAGGTATGGTGCATTTACAAAGTCTTTAATTCTACTAACAAGTCCAGTTTTAGTTTTCATATCTTAGTAGACATAAATACGCAGATCAAGGACAACACAGAGGCAGCCAAGGATGGGCCTCCACAGGAGTTTATGTACATAGCCGAAGGAAATGTGACAAAAATCAAGTGCTCCCTCCCCACCCCCGAAAAACAAACCTACTCTTTTAACTGAAGAACCAGAGCAAAATCTGATAATTACCTGCTTCAAGATATTACTCAATCTGAATTACACCTCACTTAAAAGGCAGCTGCACCAGTTTTATTTCTATATAAAGAAACATGGTACAGACCATTTACCACAATAATGCCATGGATACTCTCAAAGTGTGTTTTTGCCCCAACTTAAGAGATTTTTTTTTAAACCTAGGAAGTTAAATAATTTAAGTTAAAGCATCTGGATACTTTATCCAGATGTCTACTAACCCAGTTATTACAGGTGCTTCACATGTGTCTCAAACAAATGTGGCAGCCACTGCTGCCAGTAATAAAGAGTATTTATCAAAACAGGAATTTTCTTTAGTTGAGTGTCAAAAAATAAAAATGAAAGGCCACATAAAAGCCTTTGGTACTAGACTTTCTTCTTCCCTCCCTCCCAGCAAGAACTGTGAATGCCAGCATTGTTTGGTGTAAATGCTTTGGCTTTCTAGCAATCTTAAAAACCAAAAAAGATTCTAGAAATTACACATACTGAATATTAAGTTCTATTTAAAAAATAAAAGCTGCTTCTAAAGTCAGCTGTGTAGAAGGTAAGCCTTTTGAGGGCAAGTACTGTCCATGTTCTGTATTTGCTGTATTCCCAGCACCTACAATAAATGCTTGTGAACTGATAGAAATAGAAGTAAAAGCGGAGGATTTTACACGAAGGAATAAAGGTTTAATTGGGCATATCTGTAAGGGACATCGGTTCTAATGTCTTTAGGTCCAACATGCATTTGGGTAGTTGGAAGGAAGTCTACAGAGAACCCAATACAATAGTAATATCCTAGGACATAAGTATATGTATGTGACTTTGCGTAGAAAGGAGGTTAGCAGGCTAGAACTCTGAAATGCTTAATCACTGTTCAAACCCCAATCAGTGACAAATGAGAACTGTGCATTTCACCTCATGTCAACTAATTAAGGGAAGCAGCAGCATCGACAATTGTGCATCTTTTAAAAACCTAAAAAACTAATAGTTTTACAACCCCAAAAGCTGTTAAAAATAATAACAAACAACTAATTATATTATCTCCAGTACAAAGGTTCTCCTTTTACTTTTCACTCCCAAAAGGGGGGGGGGAGGGGTCCTCTTGCATATCCTCTAAAAGGGCTATTTCAGGCATTCCAAACTTGAGGTCTACATCATCTGATATTCATCGTGAATCAGAATAACCCAATTCAAGTGGGTCAGAGCCTCCTAGATTAGGAATGAGTGATTCTACGGATTTCTCCGGCCTACCACCTTATTCAGTAAGAAGTGAAAAAAATGACAATCGAGCAAAAATTCTGGATTCTTGGCACAACTAAATTCCACCTCTAGTAACACAGGGGAAAAAGGGCGCTCCAAACCCCTTGCCACCTTCTCCCCCTTTACTTTTGCGACCTAGGGTCTACAGGTATTCTGCTGCCTCAGACTGTAGAGCCATATCCGTCCTTAGAGCCTCAGTTTGGGTCACTGCGTCCCTTAAATACAACATAGGAAGGTAGAGAAAGGCTTCTATAGTTGGGGTCCTCTCTCTTCTCCCCGCCTACCCCCGGTCCTCAGCACCTAGCGTCAGCCTCTTGCTGTAGACTACAGCGAGGAGTAGACAGATTTTGGAAATCTTGGTGGATCTTTGGAAATCTGGTTGGCTCTCAGCCAACACCTCCAATGCAAAGGATGTGCACCAAACCAATGAATCTGCGGGTCCTCTCTTCCTGCGGCGCTTTCTCGATCGCGCAGAGAAAGGCACGGCTCAGAGCACGGAAATCTGCTGGAGCTGAGATTTCCAGGCTCGGGAGACAGTACCGGTTTCCCTCCCCCTCCGCCCGCTACAATTACAGTGCACCCCCCTCCCCTCCCCATTCAGGTGTCCTTCCGCAGGAGACTCCCCCTGCCAACATGACAGCGAAGTCGCAGCGCGGGAGCTCTGGGCGACCCGGAGCTGCTTCCCCACGCCCGCACGGATGATGATGTCCGGCTCCAGCCCGGCTGCCTGTTCCTCCACTCCCCCAGCCTGACCAGGGGCGGGCGGGCACCTACCTCGATCCACTTCTGCGCCTCGTGGAAGGCGGGCTCCGGGGGAGGGTCGTGCTGCAGCTCTTCCAGACCCAAGCCAAGACTAGCCATTTGCAAACGCCCCGGGTCCTCTGCAGACTCGGCCGCCGCTGAAGATGGGAGAATGGACGCAGGGGTCGTTCGGCGCCCCCCTTCCCTCCCTATCCTGACCCAGGGCAGGTCCTAGCAAGCTGGAGGGAGAGGTTAGAGGCCGCCACCGCCGCCTCCACAACCGCCACCACCGCCGCTGCCGCCGCCGCCGGCTGACTGCCAACACCGCCCCGGGAGACCTGGCGAGGGGGCGGGGGCGGCCTGGGGGAGGGGGTGGGAGGGCACACGCTGCTGCAGCGGCACTTCCCAGCGCCGGCTGCGCTCCGCCGGGGTGAGCGGGGTCCCCGCTGGGAGGCAGCGACGCAGCTCCTGCTCCCCACCTTCTCTCGCTCCTCCTCCTCCTCTTCCTCCTCCTCCCCCCACCCCCACCGCCTAAAAATAAACAAGCGGCGCTACTGCGGTGCCCACCCCCCGGCCTCCTTTCCTCCTCCTCTAGCGGAGGTCACCCGCCTCCAAAGCCCGCACCGGCCTGGGCAAGGGCGAAGGAGAACCGCGGGACCGGCCCCGCACCTGGGAAGAGCGGGGCGCACACCCGGGCGTGCTACAGTTTTGCGGCTGTGGGCGGGCGGCCTCCGCCGGGGG
The DNA here is from genome assembly GCF_011100635.1 of Trichosurus vulpecula. Taxonomy (NCBI): domain Eukaryota; kingdom Metazoa; phylum Chordata; class Mammalia; order Diprotodontia; family Phalangeridae; genus Trichosurus; species Trichosurus vulpecula. The sequence goes on from NC_050578.1 coordinate 166,440,431, forward strand.
ACACGGAGAAGTGACAGTGTCCGCCTGCATCTGCAGGACAGAGCCAGCTGCGTCCCACTCTCCCACGGCCTCTCGGGGCTGCAGGCGGGAGGAGCGACAGCCCTTGACCTGTCCAGGGGCCGCTTTAAGCAACTGGATCACTTTAAAAAGAAGAAGAAAAAGGCAAAACCATCATACACACAATGACCTTTCTCTTTTTCTTTACTGGAATTTGTGTCGTCACATAGGCCATTCCTTTTAACTGGGAGAGTCAGGTATTTCATGCTCCTAGAGAAGGGCCGGCTGGCCAAGGGTGACTGAAGCTTGTATGAGGTTTGCGAAGGCCTTTGGTCTGGCACTGGGAAATCCCCAGACTCTGGGCTCCAGTCCCATGGTCAAGTACCGAAACCAAAGTGGAATTTACCTGTTTTTCCTGTTACTCCAGTGACAGGTTGGATGGTCTGATGCAGCAGAAGAGATAGTCTTGAATTTCCCTCACCCCCAACTGCTGTCACAGTTAGTTCCTTCTCCAAGCCCCCTTCTCTAAAGTGGAAGGGAGGAAGCCAGAATCCAGGAACAGGGATCCAGGAGAAAAGAGAAAGGAAGTAGATTGGGGGGGGGTGGGGGGGGTGGGAGGGAGGCCTGCGGGTGTAGACAATGAAATGTAGACTGCAAAGCATATTGACTAGCGCTGTGGAGTCCTGGGATCTCGAGTTGAAAATGACCAGCCTTAGAGATCCAGGGGTTCTTAACCTGGGATCCCTAGCTAGATAAATATTTCTGATAATTGTATTTCAATATAGTTAGGTTCCTCTGTAATCCTACATATTTTATTTTTATGTACTTTAAAGCATCACCCTTGAGAAGTCCACAGGCTTCACCAGACTGCCGATGGAGTCCATCATGCATGTTAAGAATCCCTGGGCTAGCTAGGCCAAGCGCCTTATTATACAGATGAAAAGACTGAGGCCCAAAAAAAGGTGTAGTGATTTGCCCAAGGTCACACTGCTGTTAAATAGCAGAGCAAGAATTCATGCTCATTTTCTACAGCTAGTGTACCTTCTGCTGCAAATTGCCAAGAAGTGCACAAAGTTCTGATCCTGGCTGAATCACTCACTACTTATGTGACCTTGGGCCGGTCCTAATCTCCTTAGGCCTCGATTTCCCTTTATGAGGGTATTGGATGACTTGGCTTCTTCTCAGCCCTAGTGGCACAATCCAACCAATCAATATTTATCCCAAGAATTAAAGGAATTCTCAGGAAATGCTGATTATTGTGGAGAATAAGACTAAAAACCTTGCTAGAGTTTGTTACAAATTGATTGGAGCCATGTAAAAGTCCGAGTGATCAGTATTTTAATGGAGTTGTATGATTCGATTCAACAGATATTTTATTAAGCACTTACAAGCGCCTGCCCTAAGGAAAGACACAAATGAAGTTCCTGCCTTCAGTGAGTTTACAACATTCTAATGAGGACAAACAACGTGAACCCAAATAAGAAAATGTATACATATGCAAAGTAATTTGCCTGAGGGAGGACACTAGCAAATGAAGGGATAGGCTCATTTATGAGGTCCCATTCAAACTGAACCTTGAAGGTGGCAGGGGTTCCAAAAGCCCCAGAGAAGGAGGAGAGACCATTCCAGTTTGGCTAGTTCAAAGGCAAAGAGTTTGGCTGGAATATAGGATTATGAGGGGAAATCATTTGAAATTTATCTGAAAGATAGTTTAGAGCCAGATTGTGAAGAGCTTGCTTAAATACCAAATCCAAGGAGCATATCTTTTATCCTAGAGGTAAGAGGAAGAAGATACTGAAGTTTCTTGAACAAGACAGTGGCCTGGTCATGTTAAGTATATCCCTTTAGTTATGGTGTAAAAGATAGATTAGAAAGGGTAGAGGGATTCCTGTTGGTAAATTATTGAAATGGTGGAGGCAAGAGAGGCAGAGGGCCAGAACTAAGGCAACAGCCTCAAATAGAAAGAAGGAATCACTGATGAACAATATTATGGAGGCATGCTCAGGATTCCCGGCAACTGAGTGGACATGGGAGGGGCAAGGAGAGGGAAGAGATGAGGTCAAGTTTTCAAACCTGATTGATTGGAAGGATGGTATTGTCCCTGGCAAGAAATAGGTAGGAAGGAGGGAAGGAAAGAGAATTAGTTCTGTTTTGGACTTCTTGAGTTTGAGGTGCATATGGAGCAACCCAGTTGTGATGCCAGCAGGTACTTGGTGATCTGAAATATAACTCGAGAGAGATGTGAACTAGATGTGTAGATTTGGGAATCATTTATGGAGAGATGATAATTAAATCCATGTGAACTAGTAATATAGAGGAAAGTGTAGAGAGAAGACTGAGGTCTTCTGGGGTACACCTCTCTCTGGGGGCAGGACTAGAATGAGATGACCTTGCCAAAGAGGCTGAAAAAGAAAAATCAGAAAAGTAAGGGAAATCAGAAGAGAGCAGAAACAGGAAAACCTAGGGAGGAGAGAATGTTAAGCCACCAGCACTCACTGCTCAACAGTGTTAAACCCTAATGTGAGATCCAAAAGGATAAGATTAGAGTGAAGGTCTGTGGATTTAGCAATTAAGAGCATTGATAACCTTGCAAAGGGCCATTTCAGTCAAATGGTGGAGACTGAAACCAGATTAGAAGAGGTCAAGAAATGACTGGGAAATGGAGTGAAGGCAACAGTAGACTTCTAGAATTTTGGCTGTGAAAAAGAGATACAGGACAATAGTTTCAAAAGATGGAAAATCAAATAAAGGTTTAGTTGGGTTTTTTTAAGGATATGGGGGGATTTGGACATGGTTGTAGGCACTAGGGAAGGACACAGTAAATAAGATAAAGTTGAAGATTAGAAAAGGACAAAAAAGAAAGAAAGGAGAGGATCAAAGGCATAAGTAGAGGAGTTGGTTCTGGCAGGGGACAGGGTCACCACTTCCTTAGAGACTGGAATAAGGCAGGAGTGAATGAGAGACGGCATTGAGCAGAATTGTGTAGAAGGACCTCATGACAGGTGACCACCATTTTCCTGGTAAAGTACAAGATTAGGTCATCTGCCGAGAGGGAAAGGAAAGGGTTGGTGTATATACGGCTTGAAGAAACAAGAAAAGGTTTATAGCTGAAGCTGTGCAAAGTGCTAGAGTCAGTTATGAAATAATAAAAAAAATGGACATGCAGCAGTGAACATCCATTTGAGTAAGATTTTTTTTAATGAGTCCTATGATTTCATCTTTGTTAGGAAGGTATTATAGGTCATTACCTTCTGTGCAAATTATAGTATTAGAGAGCTGCCTGGGGCACTGAGATATCATATAATTTGCCTTGCTCATAAAGCCAGTATGTGTCAGAGGTAGAGTTTGAACCCAGGTCTTTCAAAATGACTCCAAGGCCAGCTCTCTATGCACAATTCAACACTCCCTCTCAGTGAGATAGAATATTTATTTGTACAATTGGAATGCTTCCCTCCTGAAACATTCAGTATCATAGAAGCAAGAAGCAGAAGAGATAGTAGGGATAATCCAGGGTAAAGAATAGGAATTGTGAAATTCAAACCCAGATATAGCCTCATATTTGGCTTTTCCTTTTTTTTTTTCTTTTTTGGGGCAATGAGAGTTAAGTGACATGTTCAGGGTCACATAGCTAGTGTCACATAGCTTGCCTCATCTGAGGCAAGATTTGAACTTGAGGGCGGACCCAAGATGGCAGCTGGAAAGCAGGGACTTGCTTAAGCTCTCCCCCAAATCCCTCCAAACACCTGTAAATAATGGCTCTGAACAAATACTAGAGCTGCAGAACCCACAAAATAGCAGAGGGAAGCAGGGCTCCAGCCCAGGAAAACATGGATGGTCACTGGGAAGGGTCTATCACATGGAGCTGGGAGCAGAGCAGAGCACAGCACCAGGACCCACCAAGACCAGGAGACCGGCGGAACAGGCTGTAGGGCCCTGAATCATTGAGCTGTGGCACTTACCAGACTTCTCAACCCACAAACGCCAAAGACAACAGAGACAGTTAGTGGGGAAAACTGCTGGAAAGGAGTGAAAGGAGTGCATGGTCAGCCCCAGGCCCACCCGGTGGGAGGAATTAAGCAGCAGATCAGAGCCGGAATGGAGAGCTTGCTTGGATCTCGGTCGCTGTCCAGGTTGGCAGTTCTCAGGGGAGCAGGAGCACTGGTGTGGCAGAGCTTGTTGTGTAGAAGTAGCCCTGAAAACAGCAGTGCTTGGACCCTAAAGCTTGGGACAAAGTACAAGCAGTCATACCCTGATAAAAAGCTCAAGAGTCAAGTAGTTGGCTGGGAACATGAACAGGCAGCAAAAACGCATCCAGATTCAGACTGACTTTGGAATCTTTCTTTGGAAGACCAAAACATACAGCCAGAAGAAGTCAACAAAGTCAAAGAGCCTACATCGAAAGCCTCCAAGAAAAACATGAACTGGTCTCAGGCCATGGAAGAGCTCAAAAGGGATTTGGAAAAGCAAGTTAGAGAAGTGGAGGAAGAATTGGGAAGAGAAATGAGAGTGATGCGAGAAAACCATGAAAAACAAGTCAATGACTTGCTAAAGGAGACCCAAAAAAAATACCGAAGAAAACAACACCTTAAAAAATAGACTAACTCAAGTGGCAAAAGAGCTCCAAAAAGGCAATGAGGAGAAGAATTCCTTGAAAGGCAGAATTAGCCAAATGGAAAAGGAGGTCCAAAAGACCACTGAAGAAAATACTACCTTAAAAATTAGATTGGAGCAAGTGAAAGCTAGTGACTTTATGAGAAATCAAGATATTATAAAACAGAACCAAAGGAATGAAAAAATGGAAGACAATGTGAAATATCTCATTAGAAAAACCACTGACCTGGAGAATAGATCCAGGAGAGGTAATTTAAAAATTATTGGACTACCTGAAAGCCATGATCAAAAAGAGCCTAGATATCATCTTTCAAGAAATTATCAAGAACTGCCCTGATATTCTAGAGCCAGAGGACAAAATAGAAATTGAAAGAATCTACCAATCACCTCCTGAAAAAGATCCCGAAAAGAAAACTCCTAGGAATATTGTCACCAAATTCCAGAATTCCCAGGTCAAGGAGAAAATATTGCAAGCAGCCAGAAAAAAACAATTTGAGTACTGTGGAAACACAATCAGGATAACACAAGATCTAACAGCTTCCACATTAAGGGATGGAAGGGCTTGGAATATGATATTCTGGAGGTCAAAGGAGTTAGGATTAAAACCAAGAATCACCTACCCAGCAAAACTATGTATAATGCTCCAAGGCAAAATATGGATTTTCAATAAAATAGAGGACTTTCAGGCTTTCTCAGTGAAAAGACCAGAGCTGAATAGAAAATTTGACTTTTAAACTCAAGAATCAAGAGAAACATGAAAAGGTAAACAAGAAAGAGAAATCATAAGGGACTTACTAATGTGGAACTGTTTTGCCTACATTCCTACATGGAAAGATGATGTGTGTAATACATGAGACCTTTTCAGTATGAAGAGAATATACATATATATACATATATATATATGTGTGTGTGTGTGTGTGTGTGTGTGTGTGTGTAGACAGAGGGCACAGGGTGAGTTGAATATGAAGGGATGATATCTAAAAAAATAAACTCAAATTAAGGGGTGAGAGAGGAATATATTGAGAGAGGGAGAAAGGGAGAGTTAGAATAGGGTAAATTATCTCACATAAAAGTGGCAAGAAAAAGCAGTTCATTGGAGGGGAAGAGGGGGCAAATAAGGGGGAATGAGTGAATCTTGCTCTCATCAGATTTGACTTGAGGAGAAATAACATACACACTCAATTGGATATTTTACCCCACATGAAAGTAGGGGGAAGGGGATAAAAAAGGGGGGACAATAGAAGGGAGGGCAGATGGGGGAAGAAGTAATCAAAGGCATACACTTTTGAAAAGGGACAGGGTCGAGGGAGAAAATTGAATAACGGGGGACAGGATAGGATGGAGGGAAATATAGGTAGTCTTTCACAACATGATTATTTATGGGAGTGTTTTGCATAATGGTACATGCAAGGCCTAAGTTGAATTGCTTGCCTTCTTAGGGAAGGTGGGTGGAGAGGGAAGAGGGGAGAGAATTTGGAACTCAAAGTTTTAAAAGCAGATGCTCAAAAAAAAGTTGTTTTTGCATGCAACTGGGAAATAAGTTATACAGGCAATGGGGCGTAGAAATCTATCTTGCCCTACAAGAAAGTAAGGGGGAAAAGGATGGGGGGGGGGCTAGAGGGAGTGGGGTGACAGAAGGGAGGGCTGACTGGAGAACAGGGAAATCAGAATATGTGCTATCTTGGAGTGGGGGGGAGGGTAAAAATGGGGAGAAAATCTGTAACTCAAAATCTTGTGGAAATCAACGCTGAAAACTAAAAAATATTAAATAAGAAAGTATGGAAAAATAAAAAAATTTTTAAAAAAAGATTTGAACTCAAATTCTCTTGACTCCAGGCCCAGTGCTCTGTCCACTGCACTACCTAGCTGCCCCTTGACATTTTTTTTAATGAAACATAGCCTAGAAAGTTTTCTTGTGTCAGCCCAGCAAAAGACTACTTGTCAATTGTCTGAGGACCAGCCCAGCTAGGTGCCAAAAGGCCATCACCAGGAGGTTGGTCAAGGACATTCTGGCTGGAACAATTCACAAACCACCTACTAAGATATGCTAGTATTATCATCTCTGTCAGTGGAGCTATCCTTAAAGCAGGTGACTTTGGTTCACGTGTGGAGATTGAGAATAAGAAGACTTTTTAACTAACAACTTTAACAAAACTACCTATATGAGCAATGAGTTGGGCTCCCAAAGAGTCAAGTTCTAAGATCTCTGATGATCATCCTGGGGCAGATTGCTGGCCTAGCATCATCCTTATCATCACTGACAACAGATATTGACTGCCTATGGAGGTAACATGGTTATCAGGAGATATTCAGAGCCAGGAAGATCTGGGTTCAAATTCTTCCTCAGATGCTTACTGACTGTGTGACCTTTGTTGAAGCACTTAACCTCTCAGCTTCAGTTTCCTCATCTGTAAAATGGGCATGATAATACAACCCCTCCACCTCATAGGAGGAGCATCCAAGTACTTGGCAGGCCTTAAAGTGCCAAAATATTAACTATTATTTTATTATTATTAAAGAACCTACCTTGTATGCCCCACTCTATCAGGGATGTGGAAGATACAAAATATGACAGGTGGTCCTTGCATTCCATGAATTTACAATTTAATTAGGGCAATAAAACATGGACAAGTAACTCTCGATCTGCTATACGCTAAGTGCAAAGTGAATGGTCCATAATGATAATGGCTCCTCACATTTCTATGCTTTAAGGTTTACACAGTCTTTCATCAGAACAGCCCTGTGAGGCCAGCCATACAAGTAACATTACCTCCATTCCACAGCCTTAGGAGCTAGGGGATAGAGTAGCTGACTTGCCCAAGGTCACACAGAACTGGGCTGAACACCCACATCTCTTAACTCCAAGTCCTACATTCTTTCCGCTCTGCCATATTGCCTCTCATGCCATCTATAGGTGAAGTGTCTGACCTGGCACCATATCGCACTCAACAAACAGGGAGGGATGCAAGGCAATGAGATCCCCTTGGCCAATGCTTTACGCTGTCTCTTAGTGTGTGTGTGTGTCAGTCCGACTGGATTGATGTTGAGTCATCATCATTAGGAGATCAGTCATTTTTAGCTAGTGAAAATGGAAACTGGGCAGAGACTTTGGAACACTTATAACTGAGAGACAAATATAACTGTAACACAGACAAGCAGTAGGGTATAAAAGACAGAGAGTGCTCGACTTGGAATCCAGAGGACCTGGGTCAGGTCTGGGCTTTAAATTTCCCAGCCGTGTGGTAGTGGACAAGTCTCTGAGCCTATCTAGAAGATAAGGATGGTAATAGCCATAGTACTCACCTCATAAGGTTGTTGCAAGGTTGAAATGAAATAGGATATGTGTCGTTGGGTGTTGAACAAGGAACCCTTTCCTGATCAGTTGAGTTCCCTAGTCCACTTGATGAAATTATAGGATATAGGGGACAGGTAAAAGAGGCAATGAAATGTAAGCATGTACTCCTTCCAGACTTTGAGGGGCCCATTTGCCCTCAGTGGTAGCTAGGTGGTGTGTGACAGCGAAGTTGCTTAGCAAATAGAGCACTGGACTCAGAGTTGGGAAGAACTGAATTTGAATCCTTCCTGAGACACTTACTGGATGTGTCACTCTGGACAAGTCACTTCACGTATCAGCCTCAGTTTCCACATCTGTAATATATGGATAATGTTAGTCCTTACTTCATAGGCTTGTGGTAAGGCTCAAATGAGATAATATATGTTTAAGTGCTTTGCAACCATTAAATTGCTATATAAATTTTGGCTATTATTATTATGATAGATCATTAAGCATTCATCAGGAGGGCAACTAGGTGGCACAGTGGATAGAGTACAGGGCCTGGAATCAGGAAAATTCATCTTTCTGATTTCAAACCTGGCCTTGGACATTTACTAACTGTGTAACTCTGGGCAAGTCATTTAACCTTGTTTGCCTCAGTTTCCTCATCTGTAAAATGACCTGGAGAAGGAATGGCAAACCACTCCAGTATCTGTGCCACGAAAACCCTAGATGGGGTCATAGAGTCAGACATGACTGCAAACAAGTGAAGGACAGATTAACCATTAGATGAAGGCCCCTGATGACTGGCTGAGAGGACCAGCTATGCCTATCAGGCCTAGATGAAAAGCAAGGCAGCCCTAATCTGAGAGTGTTGAGAGTTGAGCCAAGTATGGAGGAAAAAAATCCCAATTCTTGAGTTCATTCTTCACCTTCTCCTTTGCACTTCTTAGAAAATATACCAAGATAGGGGATAGAAGGGATTTCTCTCTCCTCCTTCCCCCATTAGCAATGAAATCTTGCAGCTAAAGCACATGGCAGCAGGCAGTGGAGTCAAGTCCAACTATGGAATCAAGTTCATGAGATATGTGCAAAGTCAGGAAATGGCAGAACCCAGGGATGATGGAACCCTGCTTCCAATCTTTCCAAAAGTACATAGCAATACCATAAGGCAGGGTATCCCCTCCATAAGCTGGAGGTGGCAACTACCACCCAATAGCTAAGCAGCATTCTGTGACATTCAGTGGGGACAATATCTACAAACAGGGGAGGTGTGCCCTGCAGAAACTCTGAGACCATGGCTATCAAGAGGAGTGTGACAGTGTGACAGCATAATGACAGCCCTGAGACGCCAGAGGCACAAGTTGCCTCTGCTCTTATATGTGGTTTCCAAATGTATTTCCTGTATATGTGCCTCTCCACTTGTGAACTCTACATATGTTCTCAGTGATGCTGTATGTATTTATGGAAGAACATGTCCCAGGTTTATAGGGGGAGAGGTTTCACTGTTACCATCCTTACTATGTTGTTGTTAAGTCATGTTCAACTCTTTGTGACCTCATTTGGGGTTTTCTTGACAAAAATACTGGAGTGGTTTGTCATTTCCTTCTCCGGCTCATTCTATAGAGGAGGAAACTGAGGCAAACAGGGCTAAGTGATTTGCCCAGGGTCACATAGCTATTTAAGTGTCTGAGGTCAAATCTGACACCAGGCCCAGGGCTC